>NC_041047.1:33773083-33828083 GCF_900634775.1 Gouania willdenowi
ATGGCGGTTGGCATTCTGAAAGCTGCATTAGCGCCACCCACTGGTTTTTAGACTAAAGATGACAAATAAAATAAAATCTGTTTATAACATCAACGATTATTTTTTACTATTTTATATTACATTTTCTTGATCCGTCTTCCTTTAACGGTCGTTTGCGGTTAAAATATTATCGCACGTGACGTCAAATAAAGAAAGTGACGTGTTTGCAGCACATGCGCAGACTAGATGTTATTTCCGGTACAGATCGTGCAGTGTGAGCAGCGCCATGGCCGTGTTCCTGTCCTTCTTCTACAGTCATTCTCTGAGGAAACATGGAGCTTTTCTTCATCTCAGCAGAACAGCAGCAGCTGGGATTCGAACCAGAGACTTTTGTAGTAATACTTCATCAGAGTACCTCCACCGGAGCATCGTACCGACCTTTCACTACCAGAAGAGTTTACCCAGGTGAGGGCGTTACATTAGCTTCATTTATTACGGAAATAAACATAATGTAACACATTAATAATCACTTTAATACAGATCTAGGTTAAAGGTTTTAACATGTGACCGATAGAGGGCGCTAACATCTGTAGTTCTACACACTAAACATCTAAGCTGTAAATCTTCTAAATTCTTTATTTATTACTATGGACCATATTTTGTTAAGAGATAAAACTTTGTTGTAATAACAAATATATAAATGATACTCAAGTAGAAGCACTTTTATTTGATTTAAATTGTACTCAAAGAGTAACTAACTGTAATTTAATCATATATATATATATATATATATATATATATATATATATATATATATATAACCCAAGTGGAATGTTTATCAAAGTGTTAAATTATTTTTTTCTAAAAACTTTAACTTTTGTTTCTCCAACAGATTGTAATTGTGTTAAATTCTTAAATAAAAACTCTTCCTGCCTTTGTTCCTGTGCGCATGCGCAGTAAGCCAAATGACCCGTGACCTTTAGTTGTATTTTAACCCTAACACAGGAAATACCTTAAAATTATTCTTTTTTTAAAGGTGGAATTTGTCGTGTTAAATATGTTAAAATATACTTATCTATACTATAAAAGAGTTTTATTTATTTATTTATTTTTTAACTCTAAAATACATAAAATTATTTCAGAATTACTACAATGGCAACAAAAAACTATAATTATACAAAAAATGCACTAAAATACAACAGAAAGACAGAAAAATACACCAAATGAAAAAATATAAAATGAATAAAAAACAAACACATTTATCATATTCATGTCCTTCATATTCAAACCAGATAAATCACACACTATTTTATTTTACACCCACAAATAAACCATTTATAGGCAAATTTATTTGTAAAGCACATTTCATACACAAGGCAACTCAATGTGCTTTACATGATAAAACATTCAATTGTTTAAAATCAATAAGAACATTTAAAATCATCAGTAAAATCAATTAAAATCATCAGTAAAATCATCATGACATCATCAACATGACCATAAATCTCTCTCAATCATATGCAGTAGATAAAAAAAGTGCCTTTAACTTTGATTTAAAAATGTTCACATGTGATGCTGACTTCAGCTCTGCTGCAGTTTGCTCCACTTCTTTGCAGCATAACAACTAAACACAGCATCACCATGGTTACTGTGAGCTCTGGGCTCCACTATCTGACCTGTGTCCATAGATCTCAGAGACCTGCTGGGTTCATACCTGACTAACATCTCACTGATGTATTCTGGACCAAACCCATTCACACATTTATAACCAGCAGCAGAACTTTACAGTCTCCTCTGAGGCTGACTGGGAGCCAGTGTAAAGTGTTCTGACCTCTTTGTTCTGGTTCAGACCTGAGCTGCAGCGTTCTGAACCAGCTGTAGATGTTTGATGAAGACCATTACAATAGTCCAGTCTGCTGGAGATAAAAGCATGGACCAGTTTCTCCTGATCTTTCTGAGTCATTAAACCTTTCACTCTGGAGATGTTCTTTAGGTGGTAGAAGATGTTTTTGTGATAGATTTGATCTGATGCTGAATGTCAGATCTGAGTCAATCAGAACACCAAGGTTTTTGACTTGGTCTTTATCTTCTAAAGATCCAGACTCAGATACTTGCTGACAGCAGTCCTCTTTTCCTTGTTACCAAAGACAATCACCTCCATCTTGTCATGGTTTAGTTGAAGGAAGTTTTCACTCATCCAGCAGTTTACTTTTTCTAAGCAGTCACACAACACCTCAATGGGACCATAGTCATCTGGGTTCAGTGATAGATATAGTTGTGTGTGTCACAGCAAATTTGCGGTTGACCTCATTTGGAGACATGATTTATTCTCTGGTTGAATGATGGAGTCCAGTCGAGGCATTGATGATTTTATAAAAAAGGTTTATTATAAAATTAAATAAAAAGGAGTAAAGAAGAAGCTTCCATCCTGAAAGAATGAAAGACAAAAGGCTCGTGGCAGAGGAAAAAGGAAAGACCCACTCTAACTAACAGTTTCACAGCTTTTATACAGATAACAGAAAAAGTTCCACCCTGAGGTGAGGAGGAGGAGGAGTCAGATGCCCAACAGTGGAAACATTTGAGGATGATGAAGACGTGTATATAATGAGGAAGATTGTCCTTGATAGTGTGTGTGTTCGTGTGTTTGGCCTTCAGCAGAGACTCTGTGTTGCACTGAGTACAATACGATCTGTAGTGTTTAATCTAACATGACTCAGCTGTTCAAAAGTGCAAAGAGTAATGGAGTCATCATGTATTAAAACATGACAAATTGTACACATGAACATACATTTGATGATATGATGATGAATATGAAAATTGCTGTAACATGTGTCATCTGCGTAGCTCTGATAATCAACCTTACAGTTGTGTAAATCTGGACACTACAGAGTACAGTATGTACACCTCTATGTACATACAACCTTCAAACACATATTAATTTGGTCATAATTAATAACTCTTAAGTTTTTCTACAACAATCAGTGTCTGAAATAACAGGTCATTTATTTTATACAATTTTAAAAGAAGACGTAACAAAAATGTTTTAAATAACATTAAATCCTAACATGTTACATTTATTCTGTTTTTTTATTTTACATAAATACTGTACATGAATTAATTTAACAGTAACATAACCAACTTATCATCTGCATTGTTTCACCATGAATTAAATTCAGAGGGTCCAGCTCTGATAGTGGGGTCTCCTAACCCTCTTCCCCTGGTCAGGGGTCTGTAACCTTTACTCTACAAGGAACCATTGAACCTCATCTCACCTGGATTAAAGTCCTCCTGGAGCCATAAAGACCTTCTCTATGAAGACAATACAGTGGATTACATTATATACAGTTAGAATTATATAGAATAATGTTTGATTTATATTGATCATGTAAATAGAAACTTAAAAACACTTTAAAATAAAATAAATTAACATCAATAAATAAAACAGTATCTTTATCTTCAAATTCTTACACATCACAGTTTATATGAACACAATGTTTATAAAGTAGATTTTTATAGTTAATGTATATGAAAGTCTATAAAAAGTAACATGAATATAATAATACATGATCATGTGATCAACACATGCTAATTACTCATTTCTTGCCACACATAAAACATACATATTTAACCTGTACATTGGTGGTTAAATGAATCTGTTCCCACACAATTAAAATCTGTATTTTCTTCCAGAAATAGTGTTTTTGTTGGTTTAGTTTCTTACCAGGGATTTAAAACTTAAGGTTAGTCACAGGTGGAGGAAAGTTGATGGTCTGTAGATGTTGTAGGAATGTGCTGAGTCATTGTACAACGTGATTTATTTTAGCTTAATAAATTGTTATATCATGATTTTATTTGTCATCATAAAAAATAACTTTATTTCAATAGTTTTTTTAAAACTATAGGGAGCCATTGTATAAGAGTCAAAGGGCCACATTAGGCCCCAGAACCACAGGTTGCAGACCCCTCTCTGAGAGAAACACAGCTGAACATCTGTCCTGGTATCATAGTCCATCAGTTCTGGTCCCTCCATGATGGTTCTGATGAGTGTGTACGCTCTAGTGCTGAGCTCAGCATGTTTTTCCTTTTTACTGTTTCTCTCAATGTGAGCGTGAACTCTGTGATCCACTCGTTATGTCTGGATACGTTCACGGATCACATTGTTGTTTATACTCTGTGCATTCACGTCTCATCACCTGCAGCGCTGCGTTCAATCCAGCCTCCACTCTGAGAGAGAGAGAAACAATGAGAGATCAAACACTCATTAGTCTCATTAATTATATATTATTTAATTATGAATTACATCATCTCTTTTATTAAGCGCTGTTAAAATACTTATCAAACACACACATCAGTGTGTGATCACGTGATCAGTGTGTGTGGAAGGATCCTTCCTTCCTTCGTCTAACGTGGGTTCGAATCCCACTTTTTTTCACTTTTTCACACTTCATCCTGCCTGAGTGTAAAAAACATGATTACTAAATAGTTTTGGATACAATAATTCCACGATATATCACAGATGGAAGGGGCGGAGCTAGTGAAAGGGACGTGCTTCCAATAAGCAGTGTGCTGATTGGATGAACCCCTGAGCCAATAAAACACTGCAAAACTCTTACTTTTGATTTGGGTTTTTTTACTCATAAAATTATGGCTTTGTAGCTGTGTTTGTGTTTACATTTAAATTATTAATAATAATAAATATTTATCCTGAATTTTACAATTAAATTATTTAAAATGTAAATTATTACTGTTATGGTGAAATTACCTGGTCTTTGACCTGAAAACACACTCTGTGGTGATAAATGATGAAGACCATTCTGGAGGGATGATGACGTAATAAAAAATGATTTTATTCTAAACTAAATAAAAAAAGGTACAGACAGGATAATCAAAGGGACCTCCCCTTGGTGTGTGTGTGTGTGTGTGTGTGTGTGTGTGTGTGTGTGTGTGTGTGTGTGTGTGTGTGTGTGTGTGTGTGTGTGTGTGTGTGTGTGTGTGTGTGTGTGTGTGTGTGTGTGTGTGTGTGTGTGTGTGTGTGTGTGTGTGTGTGTGTGTGTGTGTGGTGTGTGTGTGTGTGTGTGTGTGTGTGTGTGTGTGTGTGTGTGTGTGTGTGTGGGTGTGACGAGTTTACCAACCTTCCACAAAGAGAAAGACATGGAAAGTAAACAACTTAAGACAATATATTTGAATAAGATCAAATATATGAGTAAATATAATCAATTTTGCCATCACATTACATTGAGATTTACAATAAAATTATTTACAGGTACAATTTAGTGTGTGTGTGTGTTAATGTGTGTGTGTGTGTTAATGTGTGTGTGTAGGTTACCTATTCCTAAACTGGAGGACACAATCAGACGGTATCTGGCTGCTCAGAGACCTTTGTTGGATGATGATCAGTTCAGGTAAAAACCGTAGTTGATCTACTTCCTGTTTCCTGTGACGTGTTGCCAGTGGTTGAGTCATTAATCAATCAGTCGATCAATAAAGTGTTTGTTTCCTGTCAGAACCACAGAGAAAGTGTCCCATGAGTTCCTGAGTGGAGAAGGAAAGCTGCTCCATGAGGAGCTGGTAACGCAGGATAAAAACAACAAACACACCAGTTACATCTCAGGTCAGAAACTAATCAATCAATACTATCTCACAGTGACCACGCCCCTCACATTTCTGCTAATATTTAGTTATATCTTTTCATGGGACAACACTTTAATATAGAGCTGCAACTAACCATTGTTTTTGTTGTTGACTCATTTATCAATCATTTATTGGACTAATCACGATTATTGTTTTTGTTTGAAGCATACTGTATACAGTTGTGTGTGAAAGTCAGGGCACCCCTTTAAAAACAGCATATTTTATATATTTAAAAAGTTATATTTATATTTACTGTCTCTCTGGTATATGGGAAAAAAAGACAATATTGTCAGGAAACATTAATGCATAGTTACATTTTATTTTATAAATTGAACAAAATTACAAAAATGAAAAACATAATTTTGGCATGTGCAAAAGTCGGGGCACCCTACAGCATCAGTACCTTCAGTACTTAGTAACACCCCCTCTGGCAGATATCACAGCTTGTAAACGCTTCTTATAGCCAACAACAAGTCTCTGGATTCTATTATTTGGGATTTTTCCCCATTCTTCCTTGCAAAAGGCTTCCAGTTCTGCAATATTCCTAGGACGTCTTGCATGCACAGCTCTTTTAAGATCTACCCACAGATTTTAGATAATGTTTAAGTCGGGAGACTGTGAAGGCCATTCCAAAACCTTCAGCTTGTGTTTCTTGAAGTAGTCCATGGTGGATTTGGAGGTATGTTTAGGATCATTATCCTCTTTTCAGCTTTAGCTTTTTTACAGATGCTGTGATATTTGCCTCCAGAATTTGCTGGTATTTAATTGAATCCATTCTTCCCTCCACCCGAGCAATGTTTCCTGTCCCACTGGCTGCAACACAACCCCAAAGCATGATGGATCCACCCCCATATTTAACAGTTGGCAAGGTGTTCTTTTCATGAAATGCTGCTCCTTTTTTTCTCCAAACATACCTTTGCTTATTGTGGCCAGAGTTCTATTTTAACTTCATCAGTCCACAGCACTTGTTTCCAAAAGTCATCAGGCTTCTGTAGATGTTCTGTTGCATATTTTTGACATTGTATTTTATGATGAGGTCGTAGATAAGGTTTTTTTCTACAGACTCTTCCATGAAGGTCTTGTTGGTGCAAGTATCGGTGCACAGTGGAAGGGTGCACCACCACTCCTGAGTCTGCTAAATCTTCCTGGAGGTCTTTTGAAGTCAAATGTGGGTTTTGGTTTACCTTTCTGACCAGACTACGAGCTGTTCTCTCCGAGAGTTTCCTTGGTCTTCCAGATCTCTTCTTGACCTCCACAGTTCCCCTCACCTGCCATCTCTTAATTATGCCTCGCACTGTGGAAACTGCAAGCTGAAAACGCTTTGCTATCTTCTTGTAGCCCTCCCCGGCATTGTGGGCATCAATTACTTTCATTTTTTCTGTCTTACACAGCTTCTTAGAGGAACCCATGGTTGCTGAGTGTTTGTACAAGGTTTGTGGAGTCGCCGTATTTAAGAAACCCTCAAATTGGCACCAGCTGGCACTCCCTAATGACAATTGTTGACACATGCTTCAGGACCAATGAGCTGGTAGAGGTCTGAGCTTGTAAAAAGAATCTGACACTTTGAAACTCTCAGGGTGCCCCGACTTTTGCACATGCCAAAATTATGTTTTTCATTTTTGTAATTTTGTTCAATTTATAAAATAAAATGTAACTATGCATTAATGTTTCCTGACAATATTGTCTTTTTTTCCCATATACCAGAGAGACAGTAAATATGAATATAACTTTTTAAATATATAAAATATGCTGTTTTTAAAGGGGTGCCCTGACTTTCACACACAACTGTATTTATGTCTATTTTAATTACTGCTTAAAGCTGTTGTTCTCTGACAGCATGTTTTACACAAAGGAAATAAAACAATGACAGGACAAAATAATGCTTTTATAATAGTTGTATTTTCAACATGAAAAATTATCCATCCATCGTCTGGATGGAAGGTTCTGGATCATCCTCTACCATAGATATTGATCTCATATCAATGATTATTATATTCAGGATGCTCTGTTAGTACTTATGAACCTCTCCTCATGACAAACTCATCCTTTGTTTAGGAACACTATTAAAAAAAATGTATATTAGTTCACAATTTAAAGGTTTTATATGTTTATCACAATTAGGGATGTAACGATTAATCGTAAGGCAGTTAAAAATCGATTTATAGGTATCACAATTCACATCGATTCTCTGAAAATTGAATCGGAGTACTTTTTTAAACAGCAGAGGGCGCTATACTATATATATTGTATTCATCCTTCTCTTGTCCAAAAGTGTAGGCAGCGGAATCTGCTACTACTTTCTTTTTGGCCGCCTTCTACTCTTAAACATGTTCATAAATGATTCCTTACCCCTTTAGCACCGAAATATTACGTGAATATCTGTAAAAGTCACGTTTTTCTATTAGCTCTGTCTGCTAGCATAGCATCTCTTCTTCACTGCTAGAATATCTGCATGCCAACCGACCACTGGGTTACCAGCGCCCTCTGCTGGTCCAAACAAATATCTGATGTAATTTCAGTGCAGTGACTTTTTTTTTTAAGTCCAATTGTTAAGACACAAAATACATTTTCAGTTGCACTTTTAAAAAGAAAAAAAAACTATTATGCAGTTTTGCATTGTTTACTATAGAACCAGAATTTAAATTAATAGGCTTCTTCTTCATTTGTATTATTCCTTTATTTATTTCATTCAAGATTTATTTTTAGTTAAATTGCATTGTTTTGAATAGTTTATCAAAGGATTCTTTTGACAATGAAAAATAAAAGGAAAATAATACAGTATTTCATAGTTTTTTTCCACAAAAAGAATAAAGGAATATTTTTCAGTCATTTGTCTACAGTCTCATTTTGTAAAATAAATCGTGAGAGAATCGTATCGTGAACCCAGTATCGTGAATCGAATCGTATCGGGAGTCGAGTGAATCGTTACATCCCTAGTATACATACATGTGTATAATATTAGTACATATACGTGTATAATATTAGTATATATACGTGTATAATATTAGTATATATACGTGTATAATATTAGTATATATACGTGTATAATATTAGTATATATACACGTGTATAATATTAGTATACATATTACAATATTACACATGTATATATACTAATATTACACATGTATATATACTAATATTACACATGTATGTATACTAATATTACACATGTATGTATACTAATATTACACATGTATGTATACTAATATTACACATGTATGTATACTAATATTACACACACGTATGTATACTAATATTACACACACGTATGTATGCTAATATTACACACACGTATGTATGCTAATATTACACACATGTATGTATGCTAATATTACACACATGTATGTATGCTAATATTACACACATGTATGTATGCTAATATTACACACATGTATGTATGCTAATATTACACACATGTATGTATACTAATATTACACACATGTATGTATGCTAATATTACACACATGTATGTATACTAATATTACACACATGTATGTATGCTAATATTACACACACGTATGTATGCTAATATTACACACATGTATGTATGCTAATATTACACACATGTATGTATACTAATATTACACACATGTATGTATACTAATATTACACACATGTATGTATGCTAATATTACACACATGTATGTATGCTAATATTACACACACGTATGTATGCTAATATTACACACATGTATGTATACTAATATTACACACACGTATGTACTGTATACTAATATTACACACATGTATGTATGCTAATATTACACACACGTATGTACTGTATACTAATATTACCTACACCGTATGTATGCTAATATTACACACACGTATGTACTGTATACTAATATTACACACACGTATGTATGCTAATATTACACACACGTATGTACTGTATACTAATATTACACACACGTATGTATGCTAATATTACACACACGTATGTACTGTATACTAACTATTACACACACGTATGTATGCTAATATTACACACCAGTAATGTATTATGCTAATATTACAACACGTATGTACTGTATACTAATATTACACACACGTATGTATGCTAATATTACACACATGTATGTATGCTAATATTACACACACGTATGTACTGTATACTAATATTACACACACGTATGTATGCTAATATTACACACACGTATGTACTGTATACTAATATTACACACACGTATGTATGCTAATATTACACACACGTATGTACTGTATACTAATATTACACACACGTATGTATGCTAATATTACACACACGTATGTACTGTATACTAATATTACACACACGTATGTATGCTAATATTACACACACGTATGTACTGTATACTAATATTACACACACGTATGTATGCTAATATTACACACGTATGTATGCTAATATTACACACACGTATGTACTGTATACTAATATTACACACACGTATGTATGCTAATATTACACACACGTATGTACTGTAAACTAATATTACACACATGTATGTATACTAATATTACACACACGTATGTACTGTATACTAATATTACACACACGTATGTATGCTAATATTACACACATGTATGTATACTAATATTACACACACGTATGTACTGTATACTAATATTACACACACGTATGTACTGTATACTAATATTACACACATGTATGTATACTAATATTACACACATGTATGTATACTAATATTACACACACGTATGTACTGTATACTAATATTACACACACGTATGTACTGTATACTAATATTACACACACGTATGTATGCTAATGTTACACACGCGTATGTATACTAATATTACACACACGTATGTATGCTAATATTACACACACGTTTGTATGCTAATATTACACACATGTATGTATGCTAATATTACACACATGTATGTATACTTGTATTACACACACGTATGTATGCTAATGTTACACACACGTATGTACTGTATACTAATATTACACACACGTATGTACTGTATACTAATATTACACACACGTATGTATGCTAATATTACACACACGTATGTACTGTATACTAATATTACACACACGTATGTATGCTAATATTACACACACGTATGTACTGTATACTAATATTACACACACGTATGTATGCTAATATTACACACATGTATGTATGCTAATATTACACACACGTATGTACTGTAAACTAATATTACACACATGTATGTATACTAATATTACACACACGTATGTACTGTATACTAATATTACACACACGTATGTATGCTAATATTACACACATGTATGTATACTAATATTACACACACGTATGTACTGTATACTAATATTACACACACGTATGTACTGTATACTAATATTACACACATGTATGTATACTAATATTACACGCATGTATGTATACGAATATACACTACTACAATATTACACACACGTATGTACTGTATACTAATATTACACACACGTATGTATGCTAATGTTACACACGCGTATGTATACTAATATTACACACACGTATGTATGCTAATATTACACACACGTTTGTATGCTAATATTACACACATGTATGTATGCTAATATTACACACATGTATGTATACTTGTATTACACACACGTATGTATGCTAATGTTACACACACGTATGTACTGTATACTAATATTACACACACGTATGTATACTTGTATTACACACACGTATGTATGCTAATGTTACACACACGTATGTATGCTAATATTACACACATGTATGTATACTTGTATTACACACACGTATGTATGCTAATGTTACACACACGTATGTATGCTAATGTTACACACGCGTATGTACTGTATACTAATATTACACACACGTATGTATACTAATATTACACACACGTATGTATACTAATATTACACACACGTATGCACTGTATACTAATATTACACACACGTATGTATGCTAATATTACACACACGTATGTATGCTAATATTACACACATGTATGTATACTAATATTACACACATGTATGTATACTAATATTACACACACGTATGTACTGTATACTAATATTACACACACGTATGCACTGTATACTAATATTACACACACGTATGTATGCTAATATTACACACACGTATGTATGCTAATATTACACACACGTTTGTATGCTAATATTACACACATGTATGTATACTTGTATTACACACACGTATGCACTGTATACTAATATTACACACACGTATGTATGCTAATATTACACACACGTATGTATGCTAATATTACACACACGTTTGTATGCTAATATTACACACACGTATGTATACTTGTATTACACACACGTATGCACTGTATACTAATGTTACACACACGTATGTATGCTAATGTTACACACACTTATGTATGCTAATATTACACACATGTATGTATACTTGTATTACACACACGTATGTATGCTAATGTTACACACACGTATGTATGCTAATGTTACACACGCGTATGTATGCTAATATTACACACGCGTATGTATGCTAATATTACACACACGTATGCATGCTAATATTACACACACGTATGTATGCTAATATTAGACACACGTATGTATGCTAATATTAGACACACGTATGTATTACACACACGTATGTATTACACACACGTATGTATACTAATATTACACACACGTATGTATACTAATATTACACACACTTATGTATGCTAATATTACACACATGTATGTATACTAATATTACACACACGTATGTATACTAATATTACACACACTTATGTATACTAATATTACACACACTTATGTATACTAATATTACACACACGTATGTATACTAATATTACACACACGTATGTACTGTATACTAATATTACACACACGTATGTATGCTAATATTACACACACGTATGTACTGTATACTAATATTACACACACGTATGTATGCTAATATTACACACACGTATGTACTGTATACTAATATTACACACATGTATGTATGCTAATATTACACACACGTATGTACTGTATACTAATATTACACACAAGTATGTATGCTAATATTACACACATGTATGTATACTAATATTACACACACGTATGTACTGTAAACTAATATTACACACACGTATGTATGCTAATATTACACACATGTATGTATACTAATATTACACACACGTATGTACTGTATACTAATATTACACACATGTATGTATGCTAATATTACACACACGTATGTACTGTATACTAATATTACACACACGTATGTATGCTAATATTACACACATGTATGTATGCTAATATTACACACACGTATGTACTGTATACTAATATTACACACACGTATGTATGCTAATATTACACACATGTATGTATACTAATATTACACACACGTATGTACTGTATACTAATATTACACACACGTATGTATGCTAATATTACACACACGTATGTACTGTATACTAATATTACACACACGTATGTACTGTATACTAATATTACACACACGTATGTACTGTATACTAATATTACACACATGTATGTACTGTATACTAATATTACACACACGTATGTATACTAATATTACACACGTATGTACTGTATACTAATATTACACACACGTATGTATGCTAATATTACACACACGTATGTACTGTATACTAATATTACACACACGTATGTATGCTAATATTACACACATGTATGTATGCTAATATTACACACACGTATGTATACTAATATTACACACGTATGTACTGTATACTAATATTACACACACGTATGTATGCTAATATTACACACGTATGTACTGTATACTAATATTACACACACGTATGTATGCTAATATTACACACACGTATGTATGCTAATATTACACACATGTATGTATGCTAATATTACACACACGTATGTACTGTATACTAATATTACACACACGTATGTATACTAATATTACACACACGTATGTATGCTAATATTACACACACGTATGCACTGTATACTAATATTACACACACGTATGTATGCTAATATTACACACACGTATGTATGCTAATATTACACACATGTATGTATGCTAATATTACACACATGTATGTATACTAATATTACACACACGTATGCACTGTATACTAATATTACACACACGTATGCACTGTATACTAATATTACACACACGTATGCACTGTATACTAATATTACACACACGTATGCACTGTATACTAATATTACACACACGTATGTATGCTAATATTACACACACGTTTGTATGCTAATATTACACACATGTATGTATACTTGTATTACACACACGTATGTATGCTAATGTTACACACACGTATGTATGCTAATGTTACACACATGTATGTATACTTGTATTACACACACGTATGTATGCTAATGTTACACACACGTATGTATGCTAATGTTACACACGCGTATGTATGCTAATATTACACACACGTATGTATGCTAATATTAGACACACGTATGTATTACACACACGTATGTATACTAATATTACACACACGTGTATATATGCTAATATTATATACACGTATGTATACTAATATTACACACACGTATGTATTACACACACGTATGTATACTAATATTACACACACGTATGTATTACACACACGTATGTATACTAATATTACACACACGTGTATATATACTAATATTATATACACGTATACTGTATATACTAATATTATACACATGTATTTATACTAATGATTCATATGTGTTGCAGGGCCATGGTTTGACATGTATCTCTCTGCTCGAGACCCAGTGGTTCTGAATTTTAACCCCTTCATGTCGTTCAAACCCGACCCCCGGGGGGAGTACAACGATCAGCTGGTACGCAGCGCTAACATGGTTTGTTCTGCCGTGCGCTTCATGAAGACGCTGAGGGCGGGGCTACTGGAACCAGAGGTGTTCCACCTGAACCCCACCAGGAGCGACACCCACACCTTTAAGAGGCTGATCCGCTGGGCCCCACCCTCTTTGTCCTGGTACGGGGCGTACATGGTTAACGCCTACCCTCTGGACATGTCCCAGTACTTCAGACTCTTTAACTCTACCCGGGTCCCTCAGCAGGGGCGGGACCAGCTGCTGACTGAGGAGGGGGGGCGCCACCTGTTGGTGCTGAGGCGGGGGAACATGTACGTGTTTGATGTGCTGGACAAACACGGGAACATGGTGAGTCCTACTGAGGTCCACGCCCACCTCCACTACATCCTATCTGACCCTAGCCCCGCCCCTAGCTTCCCTGTGGGCGTGCTCACCAGTGAGAACAGGGACGTGTGGGCGGGGCTTAGAGAGCAGCTGATAGCAGCAGGTAATGGGGCGGAGCTTAGCGTGGTGGACAGTGCACTGTTCTGTCTGTGTTTGGATGAGGAGATGATGGAGGACCACGTCCAGGTGTCCCACAACATGCTGCACGGAGACGCCGCTAACCGCTGGTACGACAAGTCCTTCAGCCTCATCGTCACCAAAGACGCACACGCCGCCATCAACTTTGAGCACTCCTGGGGCGACGGCGTGGCTGTTCTACGTCTGCAGAATGAGATCTATAAGGACTCAACCACTCAGCCCCTGGTCCACCCTGGCTCTCCTCCTGGTCCTGGTTCTCCTCCTGGCGTACGCAGGCTGAGCTTCACCCTGACCCCAGAGCTGGAGCGCTCCATCTCCAGGGCTAAGGAGAACTTTAACGTGTGTGTGTCTAAACTAAGCATCGATGCTCTGGAGTTCAAAGATGGAGGAAAAGAAGAACTGAAGAAGCACCAGCTGAGCCCTGACGCCGTAGCTCAGCTAGCATTCCAGATGGCCTTCCTCAGGCAGAACGGGCACAGCACGGCCACCTATGAGTCCTGTAGCACCGCCGCCTTCAGGCACGGACGCACCGAGACCATCCGACCAGCATCCATCCACACCCAACGCTGCGCACACGCCTTCGTTAACCAGCCCAGTAAACACAGCGTGGACCAGCTGAGAACCATGCTAGCTCAGTGCTCCACGTACCATGGACGGCTCACCAGAGAGGCAGCTATGGGTACGTAGGAGGGGGAGGGGCTAGGAGCCCTCCACCAATCACACACCAGCTGACTCACATCTGACATTTTTAATTACAATTACATCTTCAATTACCCATGTTCAATTATGATTACTATAACCTGCATTATTTCCAATTACTATTGAAATTATTACTTCGCCCTGAAAGTCAATTACAATTACATTCTCAATTACTAAAGTTAAATTGCAGTTAGTCACAATTACTGATCCTTTAATAAATAACATATTAATCATAATCTTCCTCTAGTGTTAGCTTTCTGTTAGCATCGCTAATGCTAACAGGTCAGTTTGATCCATGTCTATAATCAGCTGTAAAATACACTAATAAATATGATCTATCATTAATTAGTTTATCATCTATTGATTACCTCGTTAGGATTCATAATCAATGAATATATTAGTATTAATATTTATGGTGTTTGTACTGTTACTATATCCATAGATTTATATTTAACGTTATCACATCTTGTTTCAGCCCAAAACCCAAAAAGCACTTTTAGCTTTTTTTTTTTACTGAAAGTTTTTGGTGCATCACTAGTTACATATGTAGAGTTATAAATATAGTTTTATATATATATATATATATATATATTAACAGGGTTCTCTCTAGAGTTGTTGAGCGTAGAGGCATTTTCATCCCCTAGTAATCACTTTTTATAATAATAATAATAAAAACACTGTTGTGCTTTGGTCCTAATGATACTTTTACAAACTGATTTTTATTTTTTAATTCTATGTAAACGTATAAATACCAATGTTTCTCAACCTGTGACTCTCCCTAACCAGGTCAGGGCTTTGACCGTCACCTGTTTGCCATTCGGTACCTGTGTACCTCTAGAGGCCACGCCCCCCCCAGCTTGTACAGTGACCCAGCGTACGCAGCTATCAACCATAACGTGCTGTCCACCAGTACCCTCACCAGCCCTGCAGTCAGCCTGGGGGGCTTCGCCCCCGTGGTGCCCGACGGCTACGGCGTGGGCTACGGCGTCCACGACCACTGGATCGGCTGCAACGTGTCGTCCTATCAGAGCAGGAACGTCCACGAGTTCCTCCAGTGTGTCAACCAATCACTGCACGACATCTTTAGAGTTCTAGAAGGAACGCCCCTCAGCTAACATGTGATCATATTATATCAGAATAAAAGTATCAATTAGAAAACAGTTGCTTCAGATTGTTTGAGGTGTTTTAAGTTAAAAAGTCATAATTTAAAATATTAAAAATATGCTTTTAATCACTGTGTGTGTGAGTTAAATATCTCAAGTAGTTTATAGTTTATAGTTGGTGTTAAATGGTTGTAGTTGAGTTCAGGAATAAGAGAATGAGGAACTTGAGGTACCACAGGTTGAGAACCACTGGCCTGTATTAGGTGATGCACACCTTGTCTCTGAAATGAATTTAACACATTTTAGATACATTATATTAGTTTTGAATGTATTAGATATATATATATAGTGTAGTGTAGTGGATAGCACATCTGTCAAACTCAAGGCCCGAGGGCCAAATCTGGCCCTTTAGAGAACTCAATTGGACCCGCAGGAGAAAGTGGAAATAGAAAATAATATTTGTGTAAATAACCAAATAAATCCGTTAGACGTCCTCGTCCCCCAAACTCATACATTTAATTAATGGAGTCGGTTTGTTTACATAAATATGTATGTATCCTGTAAGTTTTCACAAACAATCCAACAAATTATACAAAAATAAGTCTCAAAATCATAGAATTGATTTTCATGACCTTGATTGAATTAATTAATTTCATAATTGAATTGGGGTCTGCTACTTTCTGTCTACAGCATTAGGGCAACCGTGGCTCAGGTGGTAGAGGGTCGTCTTCTGATTGAGAGGTTGGGGGTTCGATCCCAGTACCTGACTATGTGTCAAAGTGTCCTTGGGCAAGACACTGAACCCTAAGTTGCTCCCAGTGGTCGACTAGTGCCTTGCATGTCAGTCCTGTCCCACTGGTGAATGAGCTGATATGTAAAGCACTGTTTCAGTGGTGATAAAGCTCTATATAAATCATGTCTATTTACCCTGGACGGCGCCAGTCCATCAAATACACTCCCATTAAGCTCACGTCATGTTTTTAGATTGTGGGAGGAGCCACGCAGCATGGGGAGAATATGCAAACTTCACATAGAAAGTACCAAAGTGTGCACCTCAGGGTTTGAACCCACAACCTTCTCCTTGTGAAACACGTATAACAGATGGTGTTAAAATCATTTTAGTCTAAATATTATGGAGCAGTTTAATGTTCCACAGATTTAATATCAACATTATTGTTCTTAGTTTACATAAAATACTAAATATGTAAGAAACCAACAATATCAGGATCTACACTTTACATTTCTATTAAATTAAGTAATAGTTTTTCCAACAGTTAAACATTAAAAATGTCTGGAATGTAAAGTCCACTGAGTATGAGACTAAATAATACAGTTTAAACTAAAGTTTTTAAAGTGAAGCTGAAATTATGACTAAATATAATTTTTTACCTCGTCTGCACATGATGTCAAAGGTCAACACGATAAGAAGTTTAATCTATAACACAGTAATATGTTTTATTATAATAAAATAAATGAATTTATGTTATTGTATAATTGTGACCATCACCAGCCCTCCCTAAGGAAGGATAATAAATACTTTATTATAGGGAGAATATAAAAAGAGAGAGCAGTGTTACACCTGGGGGAGGAGGGAACAGGGAAGAGAGAGTCAGGGTAGGACAATGTAAAGAGAAGAGTTGATTATTGTAAAGTGAGATGTGTATTTATAGTTGTGTATATTGTGTTTATAGTGTTGTGTAATCAAACCAGTCAGGTGACCAGTGTGTAGCTTAGCTATAATGGTGGTGTCTGTGGACAGAGGGAAGGAGTGAGTGGTAAAACCTAGAACTGATATTTAGGATCAACGTGTCTAAAGTTAAGCCCAGTTTTATCTACAGTCTAAGACATGTCAGTGTATCATAGACTAATGTATGTAAGAACCTCTACTGTAAACCCAGGAGCTGCCCTGGACCTGAAGATGCAGCCAGACTAGCAGAAAGAGTGGGGGCCAAAGAGCCCCTGGCCACTCCCCCCCACATACACAAGGACCCAGCGCACCCCAATGATGACTAAATATAAAAGTGTTTGACCTTTGACCCCAAACAATGAGACATTTTTAAATGAACATTTATTTTATAAAGAACCTCCTACTGACTGTGAATAAAACATAACTCACATGAAAATGTTTTACTGGACAAAATGGGGTCACGACCCCAAGGTTGAAAAACCCTGGTGAGTGGATTAGTGAACATTGAGTCTAACAGCAGTAGATCTATGATAACACAAGCTTTTAATAACAAAGTCAATCATTGGAGGACCGATCTGATCACGTGATGATTGGCTCCACCCCCTGGTCCTGTAGGCTCCTCCTCCTCACTGTGGCGCTGAGGTGTTGGAGGCGTGTCCAAACAGGCCTCTGTAGAGCTCGTTGCGGGCCTCGTGGCTCAGACCCACCTGGTCCTTGGGGGCGTGGCCTAGGTCCAGCTGGTCCACGGGGGCCATGAAGTGGACCAGCTTGCTGTGGATGTGGAAGCGGACCTTGCGTCCCTTGCTGGCCTTGGTGTCCACTTTTTTCTTCATGCTGCTACGTAGCTTCTGGATGGCGAGCCACTGGCGCCCTGAGGCCAGCTGCTGGTTGGGGGCGGAGCCACTGGTTCTACGATCAATCAGCTCTCTGAGGAGCTGGTGGTAGAAGTCCTCGTCGTCAAAGATGTCCTCATCCAGGTTCTGGAGGTGTTTGTTGGTTCTGGAGGAGCCAGCGCTAAGCTCCGCCCCCTCCTCCTCAACAGAAGGCTCCATCTTTCCCAGAACCCTGTAGTCAGAGCGGCGTGTGCGTGTGCGGTGCAGCAGCCTGTCCTGGTCCATGAGGACCTGGTCCACCTGAGTCAGGATGTTCCTGTGGAACGCTGAGAAGGTTCTGGACGTGGTCCCTGTGGTCAGACGCGTTTTATCGTCCCAGCGCTGCAGCGTGGCGTCTCGGTACGACTGGAAAGCACGGAACCGCTTAGACATCAGCTCTGGGTACGCACTCATCTGCAGCTTACGCTTCTTCCCTAGCTCCACCCCCTGCTCCTCCTCCTGCTCCACCATGGCCCTGGTGTCATTGTTCTGCAGCAGTAGAAGGTCCTGGAGCTCCAGCATGGACCTCTGCAGGGCCTTTACTGCCTTGTGAGAATCCTTCAGTCCCTCCTGCAGCTTAGCTCCACCCCTTTCTCTGAACACCGCCCACGTGTCGGGCTGTGGAAGCTGATTGGCCGTCACCAGGGCTTTCTGGAGTTTGATTCGTCCTTCCAGCAGGTGGTCCCACAGGGACAGCTGCTGCTTCACGGCCACGCCCCTTTTTACTGTCTCATCCACAGCCTGATGGCTGAAGGTTCTCACACACTCTCCATCATCACCATCATCATCATCATCATCACCACCATCATCATCATCATCACTCACTCCCAGATCATCCATGGTCTCTGTCAGTGTGGAGAAGTCCACTCTGCTCTCTTCTTCATCATCATCATCATCATCATCATCATCTTCATCACTGCATAACTCCACCATCTCTCTGTCTCCATCTTCCTCTTCATCATCCTCCTCTTCCTCTCCCTCCATCAGCAGCTGTTTCCGGGTCACTTTTTTTCCCGCGTACCTTCGGTCCGTATCGGACAGCAGAGGCGCGTTGCACATGCGCAGAGCGCTGAGGGCCGCTGTATCTTCTCGGGGCCCCTCAGAGCCCTGCTCCACCCTGGCTCTGGTCGCCTCTTCATCATCATCATCCTCCGGGTCCACAGACGTCGGTACCGGGTTGAGCAGCTGCTCCAGCTCCAGGGACACGGAGCTCATGTTGGAAACCTCTGGATCACACGTGTTTCCGCTCTGTGCGACGGGATGGGGGGCGGAGAATGTGACGTCACTAAATCGCGACTCTGACGAACGTTATACCCTGAGTGTTGTCTGTAAGGTGTAGTTAGAAACAGACTTTAAAAAAGCCTTTTCTAAATATTATAATGACATATTTTACCTAAAGTTAAAGACACACATTTCACAATCTTAAAAAACATATTCTGTGTCAAATTTCCTTAAAAGTAGATTTAAATCTGATGTTTGTTTTTATTTAACTTACATGTTTTTTTCTGTGTTCTGTCTCTCAATCTTTTTGGTCAAATATAAATAATTAGATTTCACTATGTTCCAAACTTTGAATTACATCTGATTGTTTATCAATTTGAATTCTTCCATTTCAGATATTATCAATATTTTTTTTATTACTGGGAAATATTATATTCATTGTTCAAAGTGGAGAAAAAAGTCTCCTTTTCTGGATTTATTATTTATTTCAAACTGGGTTTTTTTGGCCCTGAAAAAACTCCAGACTAGTACATTTATCTGGAAGCCATGATGCATCTTATTTGTTGATTTGCAATATTTATTTATTTTTTATTTTCCTTAAATGTAATTGTTGTTATTACATTATTTTAGATTATTGCTAATCATTCTTATGACTGGAAACTGTAGTGCAGTGTTTTGCTTAAGATCATTTAAGCATAGTAAATATGATCAGAAGATATGATAATTTTATACGATTATAGGAGAAACGTTGAAGATAATGCTATAGTTACCTTTGCTTCTTAGAAATGTGGAACCAGAGGGGTATTCCATAAAGGAGGTTTAACAAACTCTGAGTCTATCCATAAACTCTAGGTCAACATACCCTCCATGGTAAACTCTGTGTATCTGATTCATTACAGCTGGTATGAAGTGGATCAATCAACCCTGAGTATGTAAACCTTGGGTTACTGACGTGCACGCGCGATAAAAAGCCATCATCAATGGATCAAAGATGACTTGAGCTGCCATGGTAACCACCTGGAATAGAGTGATTTATTCACCCTGATGGTGAAATAAACCTGTGTTTGATGAATATGATCCTGTTCTAAAGATGTGTTCAGTCTTCAGTGACTATAGTGATTAAATCACCTGTAATTAATAACACTTTATGATCACTTCATCACTTTATCTCTTCAGTGATGTGACAAGTGGTGAATAATAATAATAAAATGTGTCTGAGGAGACGTGTCAGCATCATAGGATGTCTGCATAGAGAGTCCTCCTGTTACACTGGATATAAACACAGTGACTGATGCTTCATATCTAATCATTTATATTGATTTTTAATGTAATATTATCACCAGATTCATCTCTACGTCAGAAAAAATGTCATAAAAAACACTGAAGCAGGACGTGAACCCGCGACCCATCGCTTTCAAGAGCAGTGTCACAATTCACTGTGACATCATAACTTCATAGATGTATGATCTACAGATTTAACTGTATAATAATATAAAACAACAATTGAGCCTTAAAAGTGTATTAATTTAAATGATCATCTCATCCTTTATATTATCTACAGGTTTGTATTCAGTGAACTTTACTACAGACGTCAGTAGATGTTTTAATGTAGATCAACCTCTCAGTGTGTTTCACTAAATGATCTACATCTATAATGTTAGAAAGAAAACTACTGTTATCACAATAAATCAACACAACATTAGTAATGATGTGAACACGTCTGTGGTGTGTGATGTCACTAATGTGTTTCAGAGAAAAGTGTTATGCTGCGTTTACACCAAACGCGTTTTCTGCGGAAGGTTTCGCATCTGTTGCTCGAAACCTTCCGCGGGATCAAAAAACGTTTCTCTATTTGCTTCATATTCATGTCTGAAGCGAAGCTCCGCCCACCAGACTCCCAAAAGGCGACAACCAGGCTCTGTTTGTTTCCACCATCAACTATGGAGGACCTCCGTTAATTCACTGCTCCTAACCTCAGAAGAGGAAGAAACGTCGGCTTTCCTGGCTTCACCAGGTGAACCAGCGCCACATCCAACTAGGTGAGCTTCACTGCCTGCTTCAGAAGCTACACCTGGATGATGACTGTTTCCAGCGGTACCTGTGGATGACCACGCCCCTATCAACGACCTGATGGGTCTGATTGGCCCACAGATGTCCCTGTAGGACACCAACTACCTGAGCTCCATCTCTGCAGCATAAAGACTGTCTGTCTGTCTCTGGTAAGTTTCATAAGAAACTGAAGATGTTATGATTCATCAGACACATCTCTTAAATACACAATAAAGATAGATACTATATTAATCCCAAGGGAATTTAAAAGCAGAATTATTAAAATGATTGTTTTCTGGAGATACCTATTCTAGGAGAAAAGGCCTGTTTTATTATTGTTTTTATCATAAATATATTACAACTAAAATAAAAGTTCATCATAATCAATTATTTACTATTGTTATTTTTTGTCCTCTGGAGACCTATTCTGGAAGATTTGTTTCATTAATATTTATTGTTTTTAACTCTTATTAATAAATCATTATTTATTTACTACTGTTAATTATTGCCATGGTAACACATTCTGGGAGATAAGGCCTGTTCTCTCTCTAATCTCTCCACCTTTTATGCACACGTAGACACACCCACATTATATATATCTGATGATCAATGATCTGAGCTTTTCTATGTTGTTCACTGTGCAGGTATCTGACCACAGGTGACTCCTTCAGGACCACAGCTAACAGCTATGGACGAGAGGTCTTCACATCGTACTTCTCTACAGGAGCCGTTCCATGGCTAGACATATTACACCAGAACACCCACGACGACTATTTAAAGAGCCAACCACATACTTCTATAGAGCAAACTTCCTACTGTATTAATATGTGTATAATAAATATGGAAGAATGAGAAGAGAAACGTCTGTCAGCTTCATTTTTAACTAGAAAGAAATAATCACAGAAACCTCACCTCGGAAATTAATTTAATAATATATATAACCTTGATGTGGTGAACACATAGCTGTTAATATGCATTGATAGAAATTAAAAAGAAAGCAAAAGTACACTTTAAATGTGTTTTTAATCAACAATTCTGAAAGAACACCATGTACATTAACATAATACCTCAATTTTAAACAAACTATTTACTTCAATATTATAAAACTTACATAATAAACAAACTAGTATAAACAACTATTCACAATGTGGTTCCTGCCATGCAAAGAGTCCCGCCCACCCCAGCCCATCCAGACCAATCAAAAACCTCATTAAAATGTTCTAAATTTAGTGTTACCAGATGATAATCAAGAAGTTTAAAACTTTGAAATTTAACGTTCCCTAAATTCTGGTGGCACTTTTTACAGGATAGGAAGCAGGTCTGAGAAACATCTCATCCTCAGTCAGAGCTGGTGGTGAGGAGGTGGTCTCCTGAAGGTCTGTAGGATAAGCTGCTCCACCTCTGTTGGAGAGCCTTGGCTGGACCTCTTCTTTGCTCTTTTTCATTAAAAATAAACAAACACATTGTATATATATATATATATATATATATATATATATATATATATATATATATATATATAATAGCTTATCAAGTCACTGTTACTTAAATAAGATCATAGATATATTTTAATTAAACATTAAATGAGGTAATGATCAACATTGTCATCACTGATATACCAAGCATTTATAGATACATTTTATTTATAACAGAAAGCAAAACAACTTTTGTCATGTTCATATCAGATGGTTTGGCTGCACTTGTTTCTGCAGGAGATGCTGGTGTAGCATCATCATCATCATCTTCTCCTGCTCCCTGAGCACTATCTGTTCCCTGTCCTTCTCCATCACTCATCTGATTATTTACCTCTGAGTGACAGCAAACACAATATATAAACACATTACTGTACATTTTAAATCATTAAACTAGATTTAGATCCCCCACTAGAAGAAGCCCTGTGATGCATAAAGGCCTGAATATTAACCTGGTATATATTTCTATATGTCTGCACTGATAAACAAACCTCCAGTCTCTGATGGTTGACCATACTCTGTGGTCTATGAAGGTCATGACCACAGGGTATTTCCACAGTTTAGATGTTCCTGCAGATGACCCACTACGGTTCTACTGACTTTTTTTTCCTCTCATAACCCATAAGTGAAAATAGCTGGTGTTAGCGGCTAATGCTATCATTAGCTAATGCTATCCTCACTCACTGCTGACTTTCAAAGATGAAAACTACAGAGAACATTTACCTGCTGCTCCACCTCCTCGATGATTCTCCTCCACACCAAATCCTTCCTGGTCCTGGTTAAAATAACAGGTTGTGTCATACAGCTCCCGGTGGTCACACACCGCTACCATTAGCTTCTCCTCAATGGTTGAACGGGTGAAAATACTGGTTTCCGTGTTGCCTGCCTGACGTCATTGCCAACAAGGACTCTGATTGGCTTTCGCGCCTTCGCGTCACGCAAAACAGCCGCTGGAGTTCAATATTTTCAACTCAAGCCAACGGTGAATATCACGAAAATCGGGAGCGCGCTAACATCAATCATCGCTTTCCACGCGCGAAACAGTCCGCGACGCCCCGCCTCCCAGCGCGTCTAAACCATTGACTTTGTATGTAACTGTTCGCTTGTGCCGCAGAAACCGCGTCTGGTGTAAACGCAGCATTAAGGTTCATTAAAGTGTTCAGGTGGGCGGAGCCAGGTAGAAACCCAGGGTTTATTTGATAAAACCTGTCAGTGACCAGGTTTAGTTCATGGACAATGTTACCATGGTAACATACTCAGAGATAAACATACCTCATGTTTAGGAATGAGATACTCAGAGTTTGAACATAACCTGTTTTATGGAATAAACCTCTGATCTAGAATAATCATAACATCTGTGGTCATGTGATCTTCAAGTTAAAAAAAAAAGTGCAAAAAGAAATGAAAAGAATGACGCTTTTTAAAAAACTTTATTTAAACTCTTTGAAATACATTACAACACAATGTAATACAGAAATGAAAATACAACTACAAAGGAATAGGAAGACAATAAAAGGGACAGACAACAAAAGAATAATAAACAGAACAGATGGCTTTGGTGTTGATATATTTCTTGAATGTTTTGTAAATGTTTATGGTATTATTGTTTGCACTGGTTTCAATTGTGTGAAAATACTGGGTTATTTGGTTTTGGAGGTGATGTTGATTTGGTTTTGTGTGCGTGGTATTTAGTGAGGAATATTAGGGTTTAGGGTGAGAAGCTGGAGGTCTAGGAAAGGTGGAGTTTTCAAAGTAAAAGAGGCTTTCTCTCTCCCGGAGGCGGGACTTATATCCTGTTTTATTGTAAATAAATTACTGTAAGTGGATCCAGAGGTTTTTACTATAAGTGTAGTTGTAAAACAGGTGACGAATTCTTTCTATTTCTTTTTGTCAATTATAATTAATATCTAACTTACATTTTTCCAAGTTTTATTTTATTTATTTTTTGCTGGGTAAATATTGTGAGGAAGTGTTGTGGCCGACACAGGTTTTGTGTTTGTAAAAACCTGACAGACAAAACACAGGACTAAAAGGCCCACGTGGTTGCGTCACCCTACGCATGCGCATTGGATGAGTAGGTCCGTGCTGCTCGTTAGCTCAGAGCTGTGGAACTTAACGATAAAAACACATCCTGCTCATCTGGACAGAAAATATGTCTTCAAGTGACTTTTATTTGAGGTATTACGTCGGACACAAGGGCAAGTTTGGACACGAGTTTTTGGAATTTGAGTTTAGACCAGACGGTGAGTTTATTTTGGCGGTAAAAGTGAATGATTAGCTTAGTTTGTCCCGATGCTAACTGCGCTAGGCCGCAGCACAGCCTGAACAAATGGAGCTAAATGCTAACAGCCTTAGCTTAGCTTAGTTTAACTCTAACTGAGTATTTAGAGGGTGAAAGGCTCCGATACGTGTGATTAAATTATTAATGAATTAAATCTTTTTTTCACCTTCATTCAAATAGCTGATGATTATTACTGAAGTAGTAGTAATAATAATAATAATAGTCATAGTTATAGTGTGAATGTATACAATGCGCACACATTACCGGTTATAACATTTAGAACAACTTAATTGATCAGTCAAGGCATTGATAAGGTACTGATCACATCTCACACTGATGGACCAGGTGCGATTAGAGCAGGTTTATTCAACGTTGGGACCCCATGAAATGTCCAGTAATTGGTTAAAAAAAAACTAATTAAAGTTTTTTAAAAATGTTTTAAAATCATTATTATTTTTCCAAATACACATCATCACACAATAAACATCAAATAACTGTAATCTATAAACAATCTTAAAATATAAATCTGGTTCAAATACATTTCAGTAAAACTTTGTTTCTAATCCTGGCTATTCTGTGTTTGTATTAATACACATAAAACTAATTAAATCTCTATCAAAATGGGTCATGACCAGAAAAGGTTGGAAACCTCTGGGTTAGAACCAATGATCCTCTGATTACAGCCTAACTTATCTGATTATAAGAATAAAAGAAATGATACAATGAAATTATAAACCAAAATGTATTCTAAACTTTGAAACTCATCTAAGTTGTGTGTGTGTGTGTGTGTGTGTGTGTGTGTGTGTGTGTGTGTGTGTGTGTGTGTGTGTGTGTGTGTGTGTGTGTGTGTGTTTTCCAACAGGTAAACTGAGATATGCAAACAACAGCAACTATAAGAATGATGTCATGATCAGGAAAGAGGTTTGTTTATTAATGAGCACATACACGTTCACACTAAAAGGACTCACATTGATTATAAAGTGTACACGTGTCTTAAAACAGAACTAAGTAACTTGTGCTTAGCGCTCCCTCTAAAGATTCCCTTGTTTTTGTCACTGTCGTAAACACCCCCCGCCCCCTTCCCCCACCCCACAGCTACATGTGCATCTTTGCTCTCCCAAGACCGTAGCAACCGATCACTGAAAAATCCTAATACAACAGTGACATTAAGGGTGTTTTCACACATATAGTCCCATGTGACCAGTATGAAGAAGAGAGACAAGTAAAATAAATGAATGATGTGGGAATAATATGGAAGAGTATGTGGAAATGTGTTTTTGTGTGCTGACAAATGGATGGATGGATATTTGTGTGTGTGCTGCCTGATGGAGTACTGGGTTGTGAGTGTGTGTGCGTGGCTGTTGCTGTGACGACATTGTGTGTGATTGCTGTGTGTTGCTGCTGAGCTGTCACTGTTGGCGTTGCTCCGTTCCTCAGACAAAGGTCTTCTCTGCCCTTTTTTTTCTGGCTCCGCCCCGATAGAAGTTTGAGAAAAGTGAATTAGTAGACAACAGTGTGCATCCACTGGGCTGGTCATGATCTTGTATTAATTTGTATTGGGGGTGGGGGTTATGGGGCCTCGCCCATGCTGGGACCTCCCTAGAGTCGTGCAGGGTGGGGGCGTGGCCTGTGGCTCTTAACCTGAAGGATCCGCACCGGGGGTGGTTGGTCTGCTGACTGCGTGCGCCAAACCCTGTGGGCGCCAGAGGGGGGATGTCCCGGGGGGTGAGTCTTTGGGTTGGGTGTTTCCTGCCGTCTGCCCGGGGACTGGCTGCGGTTCGATGTGATGCCATGCTGCCTTGGGCGGGGTGGGGCTGGTGGCCTGGTGCAGCTGTCCTCCAGGCTGTGCTGGCGTCAGGTGGTGGCGCGTGGGTGGCTTCCGTGGGGGAGGGGTTTGATGGCAGCATTGGTTTGGGCTGGGGGTGCTTGGGTTCTCCTGCGAATCGGTCTGTGGCTGACGAGGTCGCCCTGCTTGGGTGGTTGATATCTCGCCGGGGGTGCTGGGGCTACCTCCCTGTGGAGGGAGTTGTATCATGACGCCTTGCGGGCCTATGCTGGCCCTGGTTCGGGGGCAGGCTTCTCTCCTGCTCGGCCGCTCCCTGTTGTGGTGGAGCGGGCCGGTGTGCGGGGGGGGGGTCGCCCCCTGGACTGCTGGGGGTGCGCATAGTGGGTGCTGCCGTGCTCTGTGGGGCCAGCATGATTCGGGGGTGCCGCAGGGTGGGTTTCAGGCTGTGCTGCCCGGCGCATCGCTGGGGCCCGCGGTGCCGCGTGACTGTCTGCACAATCTACCCTCTCCGGTGTTCCGCCATGTGGACGGGCCAGGCTCACACCAGACAGGCCCCCTACATGGACACTTCACTCCCAGCTGGTCTGGCTCACTCACTTGGTGCACCACACACACATACCCAAACTTGGGGGGCAAAATTCATTTATTTAATTGCAGGAACAAAACAAACATTGTTGTCTTTAAAAGATTAAACTTCTTGTCGTGTTGACTTTTAACAGCATGTGCAGACAAAGTAAAAAAGTGTGTATTGTGCTGCTATAAAGCAGTACGTCTGCTAATGGGTCAGAGGTGCTGTTTTCTGTCCAGGGACAGTAGGAGATGGAAGACCCCCAATCACCCCATATACACTAGTATTACCCTCACAGGGAATATAAGAATGATTTATTAAGGTGAAAAAGTCACTTAGTTCTGCTTTAACATGTACTTGTAATAATATAAACACAAAATAACTGGTTGAGCTACAATAAGATTAGACTTTTTATTTATGTGGAACATGTAACAGAATATCATAAACCAAGAAACCTATTTCATAATTCATTTCACATTTTCAAAAAGGAGTGGGAAGAATTACATTTATTTATTTTGAACGAATAAAAAAAAAAAAGATGAAAATGAATAAACAAATCTCAACAGAAATCTCTATGAATAAAACATTTGACTGGATCCACAGGGACAGGAAGAGACTTGTCTAGTCCTCTCCATTCTTTACCATTAATATAATGAAATAAACTAAATACTGATAAATATAAATACTCCAATCCAGCTATTAAGAAAAACAGATACATCTGTGAGATTTAAATTCTCCTTGTTCATTTCTGTACTTTTAAAATATATATATTTTCTACATCATAAATCCTTTTTTGTTCATTAACTAGCTTCTCATAATAATTAACAACATAAATTCTTTATTTCACCTTACAGTCTTACAAATGATTTCATACACAAATTCACAGCAAACATGAATCAAAACACTATTTTACAAATTATAAAAAGCATTACCATACATGATTGTCCTCACTATATCATTAAACAATAGATAATTAATGAGGTATTCCAGTTTTAATAAGTTACTGTTACACAGGACAATAAAAGTATAAGTTAAACGTAGATACCAGCCTGTGCGTGTGTGTGTGGAGCATTTTGACTGATTTTTAAAGACCCACAGAATATTTTGTACTATGACAATCTGAATTCTGACATTAGATTAAAGTCTCTAATTTCATCAGAAAAAATAATTTTGTTTGTAGCTTGTTTCGTTCTTCTGTAATCAGCTGTTGAATAGAGGAAAGTTTCACACAAATCACCAGTTTGTGACTTTGAAGCATTTTTTTTAATTTTTTTTTTTGCTTTAGTGACAACTCAACATTAGTTTCTTTCTATAAAACAACACTGAGACCAGGCCTTTGATGTTAACATTATTATTATTTTACTATCTATGTCAGAGTTGAATGGATCTCTTACTGTAGACCCCCTAACCCTGGAGTGTCACCGCTTGCCCCGTTTTTTGATAATTTTCTCTCACCATTAGGGATGTAACGATTCACGATACTGAGTTCACGATACGATTCTCTCACGATTTATTTAAAAACTAAAATATACTCTACTATTTTCTTTTTATTTTATATTGTCAAATTCTTTAAACTATTCAAAATAATGCAATTTAACTAAAAAATAAATCTTGAATCAAATAAAGAAATAATACTAATGAAGAAGAAGCCTATTGATTTGAATTCTGGTTCTATAGTAAACAATGCAAAACTGCATAATAGTTCTTTTTCTTTTTAAAAAGTTCAACTGAAAATGTATTTTGTGCCTTAACAGGGCGCTGGTAACCCAGTGGTCAGTTGGCATGCAGTTATTCTAGCAGTGAAGAAGAGATGCTATGCTAGCAGACAGAGCTAATAGAAAAATGTGACTTTTACAGATATTCACGTAATATTACAGATATTTTTTCGGTGCTAAAGGGGTAAGAAATAATTTATGAACATGTTTAAGAGTAGAAGGCGGCCAGAAAGAAAGTATTAGCAGATTCCGCCGCCGCCTACACTTTTGGACAAGAGAAATATAAATATATATAAAAAAAAGTACTGCGATTCAATTTTCACAGTATTGATATGAACCGTGATACCTATGAATCGATTTTTAGCTTTAGCTACGAATAATCGTTACATCCCTACTCACCATCGCCACACTCTCAATAGTCCACGTAATTCCACACATGCTCTGAGCCCCCCCCCCCCCCCCCCCCCCCGTCAATCACACAGACATTACTTCCTCTTCCTCCCGACACGCAGCGATGGCCCGGTTAGTTGATGGTTTTATCTCACCATCTCAACATAATCAATAATCCACTCAGGTCCACATGTTCTGTGTTAGTATGTGGAGCTGTGAGCTGATAGATACGTCACAATATCACTTCATAGCGCAATTATCTCACTCGTCCCTGCTTCTTACCCCCAGCTAAGGGTAGCATCAGTAGCTAATCTCTCATCTAAAGGTGTACTGATGCCACCTTCAGGGCACAGTTGATCACCACCCCACATTACAGCTTAGATATTGATGAGGGACCTCCTCCAGGGTGTTTTCTAATAATCTCTGATAAAACACCAGTATTACGTCAATGGCACTGAAAGAGTTCAGAAGGAAACATTAATAAAACATTATATTCACTCAAAAACAGCAGCACACATTACACTAAACTTATTGATCACATCACAGTAAAATTATTTCCTCTGTATTTCACCCATACCCCCTCAGGGGGGGCAGTTTGCTCCAGGAAGTAAATTTGGGGGAGGGAGGAAGGGAGGCCTGCTGGTCACCTGACCTGGAGGGGTGACGGCCAGGGTATGGTTTTGGTTCCGAGTGACAAACCGTACACCACCGCGGACGCCGGCCCATCCCCCACGAGTGCATGTGGAGAGTCAGTGGTGGCTTCTTTTATATCCACAATAAATCGTGTGTGTGTGTGTGTGTGTGTGTGTGTGTGTGTGTGTGTGTGTGTGTGTGTGTGTGTGTGTGTGTGTGTGTGTGTGTGTGTGTGTGTGTGTGTGTGTGTGTGTGTGTGTGTGTGTGTGTGTGTGTGTGTGTGTGTGTGTGTGTGTGTGTGTGTGTGTGCAGGCGTACGTCCATAAGAGTGTGATGGAGGAGCTGAAGAGAATCATTGATGACAGTGAGATCACCAAGGAGGACGACGCTCTGTGGCCCCCCCCTGATAGGGTGGGACGACAGGTAGGTTACATGACATTAGTGTGATGCTTTGTTTACCTGTGAGATAAACTAATCACTGATAGATTAAACTGCAGGTTAAGAATCTACCTCATTTATTATTGTTATTATTTGATAATATGAAGCAAAGTCTAAAGTAGTATTATTATTGCTGGGTTGGGATCAGTTACAATTATGTCTTCGTTTATCCATGTTCAATTACAACTCAATTACAATTACATTGATCAGCATTTTTTCCCAATTACAATTATTATTTTCCCCCCGAAATTCCAAGTACAATGAAAGCCATAACGGTGACGGCGGTTCATTCTGATTCTGTTTGTGATTCCGTTAACGTGATGAGCCTGTAAGTCAAGCCCCAAATAAAATGCTTCGGAAATCTGTGCTTCGGACACCGCGTCACTGCACGTTGTTTGATTGCATCATTACGTCCTACGCTACTATTCAGCCTTGCTTTTAACTCACTCCACCGAAGGTCAAATGTGATTGTTTTGCAATATTCAGCCAAATATATTCGGTGCATCCCTAGATATATGCCTTTTTCTATTAAAGCATGCAATAGTTGCTAACAAGGAACATGACCATAAATGGCGCCAATCAAAAACGCAAAGCATGATGGGAAATGTTTCAAGCAGTCATGAATAGGCCTGGGCAGATGTCATTTGTGTGAATTTTGAGGCTGATTGAACTTTGTGTGTCAGTTCTGGGGATTTTGAAATTGTGGCGTACTTCAGAAATGAGCATTACAACTTTGCGGCGGCACGACCAAACCGTTACGGATACCAACTAATTTTAAGGATTTTTAATCTTCAGTGGGGTTTCATTTTTGACCTTTGACTCAAGATGGCCAATCAGAACGGGCAGGTAGGCGGGCTGCTGTACTGTTAGGTTGGAGTGAAACTGATAAGTTTTCTTTATCATAAAGTCTCCTCCTCACTGCTCCACGTCTGCATATCAGTACATTTACAGCTTTTATGGTCACGTTTTACTGTAACCACTGATACACACTTCATCTCTCTCTCTCTGACAACATTTCTCCTTGTCGTTGCCATGGTGAGGCAGTGTGCAAAATGAGTGATCACAATGATTCTGTGTGAGCAAAAACAACGTGGTCTAGTGTGTGTTTATAACTTTAGCCACGTCATTGTTTAAGCCGCAGAGTTCAAAGCGTGAGAAAAAAATTACAGTCTGGAAATTACAGTAAATAAAAGCAATTACAATAGGTTCCTATGGCCATTCTGGCCTTCGGACCCCAATTACGTTCTCAATTGCTAAAGTTCAATTACAATTCATGTCAATTACTGATCCTTTAATAAATAACTTTATTAATCATAATCTTCCTCTAGTGTTAGCTTTCTGCTAGCATCTCTAATGCTAACAGGTTAGTTTGATCCATGTCTATAATCAGCTGTAAAATACACTAATAAATATTATCTATCATTAATTATTTTATCATCTATTGATTACCTCGTTAGGATTCCTAATCAAGACATTATTGGTATTAATATTTATGGTGTGGGCGTCTGAGCATTTTTTATGTTTATATTCTTTTGAAAATATTAAAATGATCTTAAAGAAAACTGATGGTTTTCATAGACTTTACATCTCAATTATCTGAACTCAATTTCAATATAATTACATCATAATTATAATTATCAATTCCACAATTACAATAACATCGGACCCTAACCCTGGTATTATATAACTGTGTGATGATGGTTCACTAAATTATATTATTATATTATATATATATATAGTGACTGTATACTGTATATAACTAATGATCATTGATCTGTGCAGGAGCTGGAGATCGTCATTGGAGACGAACACATTTCATTCACTACGTCCAAGATAGGCTCCTTGATCGACGTCAACCAGTCTAAGTGAGTCCCTCAGCGTTAGCACGTGGCTAATGCTAGCTCTAATACTGATACGTTCTAGTGTTAGCACGATGCTAATGCTAGCTCTAATACTGATATGTTCTCGTGTTAGCACGTGCCTGATGCTAGCTCTAATACTGATGTGTTCTAGTCTTAGCACGTGCTTAATGCTAGCTCTAATACTGATGTGTTCTAGTGTTAGCACGTTGTTAATGCTAGCTCTAATGACTGATGTGTTCTAGTGTTAGCACGTGGCTAATGCTAGCTCTAATACTAGTGTTAGCACGTGGTTAATGCTAGCTCTAATGACTGATGTGTTCTAGTGTTAGCACGTGGCTGATGCTAGCTCTAATACTGATATGTTCTAGTGTTAGCACGTGGTTAATGCTAGCGCTAATGATTGATGTGTTCTAGTGTTAGCACGTGGCTGATGCTAGCTCTAATACTGATATGTTCTAGTGTTAGCACGTGGCTAATGCTAGCGCTAATGATTGATGTGTTCTAGTGTTAGCACGTGGCTAATGCTAGCTCTAATACTGATATGTTCTAATGTTAGCACGAGGTTACTGCTAGCTCTAATACTGATATGTTCTAGTGTTAGCATGTGGCTAATGCTAGCTCTAATACTGATGTGTTCTAGTGTTCGCACGATGCTAATGCTAGCTCTAATACTGATGTGTTCTAGTGTTAGCACGAGGCTAATGCTAGCTCTAATACTGATATGTTCTAGTGTTAGCATGTGGTTAATGCTAGCTCTAATACTGATGTGTTCTAGTGTTAGCACGATGTTAATGCTAGCTCTAATACTGATATGTTCTAGTGTTAGCACGATGCTAATGCTAGCTCTAATACTGATATGTTCTAGTGTTAGCACGATGCTAATGCTAGCTCTAATACTGATATGTTCTAGTGTTAGCACGTGCCTGATGCTAGCTCTAATACTGATGTGTTCTAGTCTTAGCACGTGCTTAATGCTAGCTCTAATACTGATGTGTTCTAGTGTTAGCACGTTGTTAATGCTAGCTCTAATGACTGATGTGTTCTAGTGTTAGCACGTGGCTAATGCTAGCTCTAATACTAGTGTTAGCACGTGGTTAATGCTAGCTCTAATGACTGATGTGTTCTAGTGTTAGCACGTGGCTGATGCTAGCTCTAATACTGATATGTTCTAGTGTTAGCACGTGGTTAATGCTAGCGCTAATGATTGATGTGTTCTAGTGTTAGCACGTGGCTGATGCTAGCTCTAATACTGATATGTTCTAGTGTTAGCACGTGGCTAATGCTAGCGCTAATGATTGATGTGTTCTAGTGTTAGCACGTGGCTAATGCTAGCTCTAATACTGATATGTTCTAATGTTAGCACGAGGTTACTGCTAGCTCTAATACTGATATGTTCTAGTGTTAGCATGTGGCTAATGCTAGCTCTAATACTGATGTGTTCTAGTGTTCGCACGATGCTAATGCTAGCTCTAATACTGATGTGTTCTAGTGTTAGCACGAGGCTAATGCTAGCTCTAATACTGATATGTTCTAGTGTTAGCATGTGGTTAATGCTAGCTCTAATACTGATGTGTTCTAGTGTTAGCACGATGTTAATGCTAGCTCTAATACTGATATGTTCTAGTGTTAGCACGATGCTAATGCTAGCTCTAATACTGATATGTTCTAGTGTTAGCACGATGCTAATGCTAGCTCTAATACTGATATGTTCTAGTGTTAGCATGTGGTTAATGCTAGCTCTAATACTGATATGTTCTAGTGTTAGCATGTGTTTAATGCTAGCTCTAATACTGATATGTTCTAGTGTTAGCACGTGCCTGATGCTAGCTCTAATACTGATGTGTTCTAGTCTTAGCACGTGCTTAATGCTAGCTCTAATACTGATGTGTTCTAGTGTTAGCACGTTGTTAATGCTAGCTCTAATGACTGATGTGTTCTAGTGTTAGCACGTGGCTAATGCTAGCTCTAATACTAGTGTTAGCACGTGGTTAATGCTAATGCTAGCTCTAATACTGATATGTTCTAGTGTTAGCATGTGGTTAATGCTAGCTCTAATACTGATATGTTCTAGTGTTAGCATGTGTCTAATGCTAGCTCTAATACTGATATGTTCTAGTGTTAGCACGTGCCTGATGCTAGCTCTAATACTGATGTGTTCTAGTCTTAGCACGTGCTTAATGCTAGCTCTAATACTGATGTGTTCTAGTGTTAGCACGTTGTTAATGCTAGCTCTAATGACTGATGTGTTCTAGTGTTAGCACGTGGCTAATGCTAGCTCTAATACTAGTGTTAGCACGTGGTTAATGCTAGCTCTAATGACTGATGTGTTCCAGTGTTAGCACGTGGCTGATGCTAGCTCTAATACTGATATGTTCTAGTGTTAGCACGTGGCTAATGCTAGCTCTAATACTGATATGTTCTAGTGTTAGCACATGGCTAATGCTAGCTCTAATACTGATATGTTCTAGTGTTTGCACATGGTTAATGCTATCTCTAATGACTGATGTGTTCTAATGTTAGCACGTGGCTAATGCTAGCTCTAATATTGATATGTTCTAATGTTAGCACGTGGCTAATGCTAGCTCTAATACTGATATGTTCTAGTGTTAGCATGTGGCTAATGCTAGGTCTAATGTGTTCCAGGGACCCAGAGGGCCTGCGTGTGTTCTACTACCTGGTCCAGGACCTGAAGTGCCTGGTTTTCAGCCTGATTGGTTTACACTTCAAGATCAAACCCATCTAAGACGAGTTGATTGGTCGTCATCGCTTTGTTTTAACACCTTTGTCACATGATTCAGTTGTTCTGTATTTGTACTTTTGCTTTTGTGAGTTACTTTTTTAACTTTAAAAAAGATTAAAGAAAACATCTGACTTTGTTTGGTCTCTTTATGTTTCCAGTTTTAATTCATCTCCTAATCACTGATTAATAATAATAATCGTATAGATCCGGGGGCTTGTTTCTTGCTCCTTGCACGCTGGAGGCTACATCCATATATAACTCAATGGTAGATTAATGTGAGCACATGGGCCTCATCAAGTATGTTGGTTTATATCAACCACGTTAAGGAATCATTTAATCCACCAATAAACATTTAATCCTCTGAAAGTGACATAATGTGAATGAAATGCCTCCATCATGAAGGGGTCATTCATTCACCCCTCCCCCTCCAGAGCTCCACCCACAGCACTGACTAAACTCATCACGTTGTCCTAAACACAGCTGAGCAGTTCCACCTGGACTTTAGTGTCTGTGATGCTCCAAACAAAGAGGGAGGGGCTTAAATTCACCCGCTATATGAACATATAGCGACAGATCTGTAGGAACAATTTTGTCTGATCATCTGGAATAATATCAGGATCATTTCAACTTAGTAAACTATTGATCACTGACATTAATGTTGATCTCTCATACATTTTTATGTGACATGATTATAAATATTTAAAAAGGAACAGTCAGAATAAATTATTCATGTCAGTTTAATCTATAGCTTCCTTCAGTTATAATTTACACATGGTTTTAAGTTACACTTTTATTTTGACATACATTTAGTTATTATTCATGTTTCCTCACAGGAGTTGAAAACCAATATTTTCTGAAAAAAAAAATAGAATCTGGAAAAAACTCAAATGTCTTGTATAGTGCCCTATGTACAGTAAGTCATGTTAATGTGTCAGTTATTTCACCTTGAAAACAAAGAGAGTGGCTGATCAAAGGCTCATGGATCAATAAAGAAAGCTAGAGAGGCTAGTTTATAAAAGCATTAGCTTAGCATTAGTTTAACATCACAATTCTTCATATTAATTAATTGTTTTTCACAAACCGCAAGTGGCATGAATATGTTTGTTTTATTTGTATTTTTGCCTTATTGTACTCTTCAGAATGTTCAAGATTTATTTATTTATGTTAAACTTAAAATCAAAAACATAATCTGAGGGAGGATCCTCCCACAGATATACAAAATTCAAAGGGGCAAAATCAAGCTTTTTTTCCACTTTGTTACTTTCCTTAGTTTATAGAGAATTGAAACGCCCTTCATCATGGCCACTTAAACACTTCTGGGTTAAGGAAAGGAGATAGGATGGACCATTAGGACACATTTATTTATTTATTTATTTATTCAGTTTATTTCCGACATGGTTACATTCACTTTTTTTTTTTTTTTCTTTTTTTGTACATGCCGAAAAAGGAGACGAGAGAAGCAGTTTGCTTATCCGGGTCCCGTCCCCTGTTTTACCATTGCAGATTTACATGGGTTTACATGTCTCTCTGGTCAAACATTCTTGATTTCTTCTGAACGTCCATCTGTAGTCAGTGTTGTCCTCTCTATCTTTGTTTTTGTTGGCCTTGTTCCCTGCCAGACGTTGTTAGCATTCCTCCAGTTCAAGAATAGTTCCTCTTTCGAAGGTGTTTGGAAGGTTTTTCCCTTTTCATCCACAATGTCACCTTGTTTTGTCTCTACATCAAGGGTAATCCAGCTGTTGTTAGTTCCATTGGCAGTGTTGTATCCTCCACTGTCTGATGATGGGATCAGATCCAACTTGTATAAACACATCACTACATCCCAGTTCACAAGCAAGGCAGTATTTTAATGTAATATATCTTAGTTCATAAGCGTGTTTCTAACTGCTGTTGTTAGTTTTATTGGCAGTGTTGTATTTTCCACTGTTAGATTTAACTTGTATAAACACATTATTATATCCCAGCTCATAAGCAAGGTAGTAATTTCATTGTATAAAAAAAGACGTGTTTCTAACTGCACATATGACAATAAACACTTTGAATTTAAATTTAATGTAATCCTTAATCACCCCACCACCTAGCAATTGAAATGAATAAATGACAGACCTTTTTTACTCTTGGTTTCCACATTTAATTCGGTCTCCGTAAAATAATCACAGTCTGAGTTTTGTTTCCAGTGTTTATATAGATCTGGGTCCATATCCATGATTACCATCAGTAGTGTTGTTGTTTAGGTGGATCCTTCGTATTTTCCCAAGTTGTCCATCGTTTTGATGAGAACTGGTTTTCCGTCCTCTTCTTCCAGGATGTAAATCCTGCAGTTTTTTGACCAAGTCTTCATAATCTTTCCTTCTTTTTTTATTTGGCGTGCTTTCCATGCAATGCTTGCATTTTGTTTCGTCAGGTTTTCATTGATGTACACCTTCGTTCCCTTGAGTTTATTTCTTTGCTTGAGTATTTCTCCTTTGAATTTTATATTCGTGAAGGTTATTTTTACAGCTCTGGTATCATTTCTCTTTGGCAGGAGATGGCAGGAGTTGATGTTGTCAGGGTTCAGGACAATGTCCTTCGACTTCAGGAAGTCAATGACCTGTTGTTCAATCGATTTTGTTTCTTCGTCACTCCTGGGTTTTATCTTTAGGCCTGTGATGATGACATCTTTCTCTCTTTCCTTTTGTTCCAGCTGTTCAACCCTCGCGTTCAACAATTTTATCTCTTCAGCATTTCTTTCATTCTTTTCTTTCAGTACCTTTGTTTCGCTTTGTAGTCTTTCCAGTGAGTTTTCCAGCGTCTTTTCCAACGACTTTATCTCGGCAGATAGGTTTTGTAGACCCTCGCGTATCATCTCCTTGACCTCTTCCAAACCCGAATTGGGTTCTGAAGGGCCTCCCTGCGGTTTTTTCACCATTTTCCTTCAGTCTTGGGCCCAGTTTTTCAGGCTGTTCAGGCTGTTCAGCTGTAGCCAGCTGTAGCCAAGGTCGTGTTATCGGAGCAAACGAAAACACGTCTGCTGTCTCCAAAGACCAGAGAATTAACCAACCAACATCCTTGGTTTTATTATTTATTTTTATAACATATTGTTAATCTGTTCTTTTTTTCCCCATGGTTTTATTTTATGAATAACATGTATTAAATAATGATATTAAAAAGGTCAACATGGCGGTCAGGCGACCCGGAAGTTGTTCCTGTCCAGTCCGCTGAGGTCGTTAACCATAGACATATTATATAAAGGCTTGATGTCACGTCCGCACTGGCGGCCATCTTGTCTAATACTGTGTAGTAGTGGTACGTGTACTTTTAAAATAACGATAACTTGCTCAATTTTCAAAGGGTTTAGTTTGTTATAAAGGTCAGAGGTGTCGTTATAACACTGCACTTATGGATAATTATATTACACGTTCGGTTAATAGTTTTGGATGACCTACTAATTTCCCTATTGGACTTTAGAGGTGCAATAAATATATGAGACACTAAAACTCAGCGTACAGAATGGCAACAGGAGATATATGTATACTATTATTATAGGAATATTACTAATATCAAATAATTTTAATTATTACATGTTTAGTCTCAACAAGTAATAATTCAAAATATTGTATTGTCGTAATATTTTATAAATGTTACATTTATTTGCAAAAAAAAAAACAAAGAAAACCGTGTGTAAATCTGTCAAGATTTTAGGGAAATAAAAGTATTTTACGTTCTGCAGATCTCTCACATTTCCTCTGGTTCCAGTCAGAGAGCTGCCCGGGGCAAGATGGCTGCCGGTGATGACGTGGCAGAATCCGCCGTTCGACATCTAGCCTTTAATATCTATGTCTATGACGTTAATGCTGACGAAGCACTGTGTGTGCGTGACGATCTCACGATTTAACTGTTTATTCCATTTTTAAAAACCCTCCTCCAGTGTTTGTTAGTTAAATATAACCTGTGTGTGTTAGTTAAAGCTAACCTGTGTGTGTGTTAGTTAAAGCTAACGTAGCTAACCTGTGTGTGTGTGTTAGTTAAAGCTAACCTGTGTGTGTGTGTGTGTGTTAGTTAAAGCTAACGTAGCTAACCTGTGTGTGTGTGTTAGTTAAAGCTAACGTAGCTAACCTGTGTGTGTGTGTTAGTTAAAGCTAACGTAGCTAACCTGTGTGTGTGTGTGTGTTAGTTAAAGCTAACCTGTGTGTGTGTGTTAGTTAAAGCTAACCTGTGTGTGTGTGTTAGTTAAAGCTAACGTAGCTAACATGAGCACCATGTTTGCTGACACCATCCTCATCGTCTTCATCTCTGTGTGCACAGCGCTGTTAGCTGAAGGTAAGATCATCATTTTTTATCATTACAATGATTTAACAATGACATCATCCTGTAAATATTAAAGAAACAAAACAAACGATCAGTTCAAATCTTTGCTACAACTCAGTATTAGGGCCACATTAAAATAGAATAAACATCTGAGCACTATGGGATTAAAGTCGTAATTTTACGAGATGAATGATCTGATAATGTTGCAGAGCTCAGAATTCCCAGTGTAAGTGAACACAATACAATGTGGTATTTTTCTGTTAAATCTTGTGTTGAATAGAAAAGCTCCTCAGAAACATCTTTATATTATGTGTGACCTTTAGGGGTCAAAGGTCAGAGGGATGTAAACGTCCACTGTTGATATTTCTAACCTAGAGGTCGTTAGTGTTTATATTATTAATATTACACATATTCAGACTGGAGGAGGGACCAGAGTTTATCGCTGATGCTGAAGCACTTTTAAAAACCAATGAGAGCAGCTCAGCGAGGCAGTCCTCTTGCTTCCACACAGGTGATCCCTGGTGAATAAAAACACAGCTGGTGAATTCAGACTGTACCCAGTAATGATGCTCATATCTGAACACTTTAATAAAACTGATGTTATAAACACTGTCAGTGACACACCTCCTCTGTTTACATTCCTTCTACAAGCTTTAACTTTTGATTGTTATGTATTTACATTATTATTGTTGTTGGTTTATTTTTCTGACTTGTGTAGTTAAAACAACTACACAAGTCAGAAAAAAGCACTTATAAATAAAATGTATAGATCTGTTTGGAGGCCAAAGACAAGGAAAACTACATACTTAGACTTAGCTTAGACAAACCCATCACACTGCTTATGTCTCCTCCACTGGTGGACACCGCTGGTAAGAGGCTCTGCTGCTCCATAAGCTGCTGGATGTAGCTAGCGTAGCAATCCAAAGCTACGTAGTAGGTCCAGAGTTACTGCATCTAATCAAAAATTTGATTTACCTAAATCTAAGATTACCTGGTTGTAGAATACTATTTTAGAGTAAGTTCACTGATAAATTATTAGAACTGACTGACTTATCTGCTGTTTTATATTTGTTGCTAATGCTAGCGTCTGCAGCCGACAGGCGTGCCGCCAAATACACATGAATATGGTAATTTACAGAGGCCGACAAACTTAAAGTGAATTCTATTTAATTTATTGATTTATCGATTATCGGCCCAGGCCTACTAAAAGCCATGGCTATTTTAACTCATTCACTGCCATTGACGCATATATAAGTCATTTCAAATCGAGTTCTGTCGGTGTTGACTGTTATTAACGCTTGTGTCCATTTTGATTGTTTTTCTGACTCTGTTGGGAACAAGAAAAACGATTCCTTCTCACCTTGCAGCGAGTGGTTGCTGCATCCAAAAGTAGCACAACTTTAGGTTCTGTGAGAGCTCGTGTGTCGCTTTCAGTTGTAGTAACTATGTAGTAGTTGGCACCCCTCAAAATGGTGGGGCGAGTTACTAGGCCAAATGTCCCAGATGTGTGACATCACACAAATCTATCTATAATTATTATTACTGATGGTAAAGTGAGATTTCTGAGTGTGAAAAGGACAGTGTGAGTTCTCACTGTGAAAAGGTAAATTCACGAGGTCAACCATTCACTAATTATTATTATTATTATTAATAAGATATTATTTTAATTACATTTACAAATTTGAAGGAAGTTCACAGGATGGACAGGTTGGTAAGTGAACTGTAGTAACGCCATCAGCTGAAACTGTTTGAAAAGTCAGAAAAAAACAGAATTTTTAGCTTGTGTGCAACATTAGCTTTAGCGACATTAGCTTTAGCAGCATTAGCTTTAGAAGCTAACTCGATCTTTCTGCCTCGGAGACCGATACCATGTTTACGTAAACAATCTTTGAAGGAATAAACGCTCCAATGGTAAAATAATGTAAATATGTCAAACTTTCTACACCATCAGCCATAGAGTTGATCTCTCTGACCTTTGACCTAATACGGTAGAACTGAACCAGTACGAGAGTGTGAAAAGGCTTATTTCATGTCAATGACGAAAATCTCAACTTTAATCTGTGTTGTTGTATAAGTGTGAAACATTATATAGTTTATAATAATTCACCTAACAAATGTTGTTTTGTGTTAATAAGTAACTACACACTATGTAAAATATTAATAAAAGTTTACATAGTATGTTTTACACTTTTATTACAATAAAAGTTTGCAACACTTTTTCTAAAGTAGAAAAAAAAGAGTTTATAAATGAAAATGTTTTTTATTATTTTAGACAGAACTAAAGGAACACAGAATGTTTTTATGGTGACATAATGATGGTACATCAGCATTAGGTCAATAATGCTACAAACAGTACATCAAGCATTTATAACATAAGTGAGCAGGTACAGGTGACTTACAGTATCAGCAACAGATAAATACAAAAATGTATATTTTCAGAAAATTGACATCTGCGTGTGTTTTTAAAAAGAGTTCAAAATGAAAATTGTAAGAATATTTAAATAAACTACAGAATACATTTGGTGCACATACATGAATAAAACATTTCTGTAAATGTTAACATTGAAAATTTTCTGAACAGATGAAGAGAATTTATTGGAGGAATCCAACATTATTACTAGAATAAAATATAAATGCTTGGCCAAATACCAAATAATACTGAATATTGAAAGAAGTTTATTCAATTTTTCACTATTTTTTTAAATAGTGCATAAATAGCCTAGAATACATTTTTAGACATGTTTTTTAAAGAAAGTAAATATTTATTGAATATTATGAAATTTTTTAAACATTTCAGTAACCTTTGCTTTTCAAACAAAGCACAACAAAGTTTATCATTTATATTAACCCTTCAAATAAAACTAAACATTCATTCAAAAAAACCTAAAGTGTATTAAAGGTGAGATATGATAATAAATGACTTTCTAATGGTTTATCTACAGTAATAAACATCATTTAGTCTCATTCAGAGGAACAAAGTGTAAAAAGTTATGTTTCCTCCCTTATTATTACATATTTTATATAAAGTCAGATTTAAACGGGACAGTTGGATTTTACCCACGTTGGCAGATGACGTCACCTAACACGCCTCCTAGAATGTTAGCTCCTCCCTCTCCAACTATCTAACAGCTAAAACAAACACTGCTGTTTAATATAGATTCAGTCTGGGTGAAACATGACAGTTATTTCAGGGCTATATAGATATTGATAATAAATGCCTTTATGTATAATATCTATGGCCACACCCTCAACGGCCATAAAGGAGTCTCTGTAGACGTAAACAGGAGTTCCATGAATCAGTGATTGATTACTCAACCTGTCTCTGTGTAGCACAATTTAATTATGTGCAGTGAATCTGAATTTTTTTCAATGTATTAAGATGAATTTTTTTTCATTAGGAAAAATACAATTTCCCGTTTTAAAACAGTAAATTCAATTTCAAGCTGTTACTTTCAAATTCCTCACCAACTATTCCTTTTTCAGTTTCTCGTGGCACCAATGTGAGCCCAGCTCTGTGGGCGTTCCCACGGTAGTAGGAGGAGTCTAAGTGTGGGGTGGACAGGTGTTTAACCTGTTACTAATTTACATAATAAGTAGCAGCTCTTTAATAACATCATTCTTGATGATTGGCAGGTGTTCAAATACTTATGTTCCTCACTGTATATTGACTTATTATAATTAATAAGTTATGAAAGTTAAACTAAAGTCATCATATAACCCAGAATACCTATAGCTTTCATTATTTACATACAAACTTACTCAGAGTGAGTTTATATAATAAATAACTCTATCAATGAGAAATGATTTTAACTGAGTTTTATGTGTTTACTGTACCTGGTGTTAATGTTTCTCATCCTTTCTCAGGTATTACCTGGGTGTTGGTTTATCGCACTGAGAAATACAAGAGGCTAAAGGCTGAGGTGGAAAAACAAAGCAAAAAGTGTAAAGAACTCACGTCACTCAGAGATTCAATATTGAATGTTTCTATAATTCTGATTGTTGTATGTTCTCACAGTGGAAAAGAAGAAAGAGACCATCACAGAGTCTGCTGGACGTCAGCAGAAGAAGAAAATAGGTAAGACAGAGCTAACGGTAGCTAACGGTAGCTAACGGTAGCTATAGCGCTGTCATCCTGTGTGAACTATATGACTGTGTGTGTTGTAGAAAGACAAGAGGAGAAACTGAAGAACAATAACAGAGATCTGTCCATGGTGAGGAACATCTGAGATCTGCACCTGACTTTAGAGTAGCATTTAATACTTAACCCTGTGTGTGTGTGTGTGTGTGTGTGTGTGTGTGTGTGTGTGTGTGTGTGTGTGTGTGTGTGTGTGTGTGTGTGTGTGTGTGTGTGTGTGTGTGTGTGTGTGTGTGTGTGTGTGTGTGTGTGTGTGTGTGTGTGTGTGTGTGTGTGTGTAGGTGCGTATGAAGTCCATGTTTGCCATAGGGTTCTGTTTCACTGCTCTGATGGGAATGTTCAACTCTATGTAAGTACATCTATCCTGTTATTATCTATGTTGTGTGTTAAACTCACAGTTATTTAAAGCAGGGGTTTTCAACATGTCACCCTGGGACCCATATCAGGCCAACGTCATTAAATCACGACCACTTTTGTTTAAAATTCAATTAAATTAAAAAAAATAAAATTTTTGGAAAATTGTATTTAAAAATATATTTGTTGTAAGCACACCTACATATAATCTTTTTAAAAACATACATTTATATATTTTCTTGTGCAACATTTCTTTCACAGAATGCCTGTTGTTTCAAAATAAAAGACAAGTCCAACATGATAGACATTAAGTACTTATTTATTTTTGACCAGCTGTCCGTGACCCACTTTTGGGTTCTGACCCACCAGTTGAGAATTGCTGCTTTAGAGCATCACATTGGGCCGCAGAAAACGTGAATCATTGTGTAAAAATACCAAGTATTTTAGCCATATATATATATATATATATATATCTATATCTGTCCTTCAAATACATACATTCAGTGAATATCCAGTTTTCCCACGCTTTGATCACATGATGTTGTCATTTTTTATCACAAATTGTTGAAAAACAAATGTTTATCTTTTCTAAGATCCTGAAAATGTTTTTAAAATGATTCTATAAATTTTTCCCAAATTGAATAAAAATTGCTCACACACTGAAGGAAATGTAAAGATTAGATAGTGTATTTACATATATTTATAGGGCAGAATAATGTTTAAATTGCTCCTAATATTTACGGGCCCTGATCTATGTTGTTCAGTTTTTGCCTGAGCGTTTACTATGTTTGATTTTTATTTTTTATTTTTAACCTGTTTGAATAAATAAAATGAGTAGCTCCTATTAGAGCACTGACCCATTCAGTACGTGGTCCCTTTAAGACAATGCACTGTTTTAAATAAGAGTGTTCTAAAGCAGGGGTTCTCAAACCTTTTAGGTTCTAGTCCCTCATTTCTCTGACTACAATATTTTACTTATTAAACAATTTAAAAATGACTATAGATCATAATGATGGAATGAATGAGTGATAACTGTAGGTTATTTACATAGTAAATGAGTAATATGCGTGAGATGTCTCACTATGGGATGCACATTTCCTGCAGCCCTCAGAATCACTTTTTTCAATCCGCTAAGCCCTGATTGGCTGGGAGAACCTGTCCCTCCACCAGGGTCATTCCCACCTTCTATAAGAGGGAGGGTGGGCGGGTGTATAGTTCCTCATTCAAATAAGCACCTCTTCTCACTCATTCAAGCAAGAAGGGTTGTCTGGTGGGACATTTAGATCATATTCCTCATAGAACCAGGGTTATGTCAATAACCTAAAGTTCTATTTCATATGTTGTGAGATGTCTCACTATGGGATAGGGCAGCTCCCGTAATGCAGACATGCTCATTTAGCCAATACCAGCCCACAAGGCAGAGTTCATAATACATCAGGACAGTAAGACCGCTCGTGCTACGCACGGGGCAGAAACGTCCAGCATGTAAAACCAGACAAATGTGAGGGGTGAGGTCCAACTTGCTGCTGCACAAATGTCCCAAACAAACACTCCCCTGAACAAGGCCCAGGACGTGGTGAGACCTCGAGTCGAGTGTTTACACAGACCCTGACTCTTGTAAACCACAGCAATGGCCTCCACAACCCAGTGTGACAGGCATTGCTTAGTAACAGGCTTCCCCTTGTGGGGACTAGCCCAGGAGACAAACAGCTGATGGCTCCTCCTGAGGCTTCTCGTCATGTCCATGTATGTGCGTAATGCACAGACCGGACACAACAAATGAGGCCACTGCTCACCCTGTGAAGCAGGAAAGGTCAACAGGTCAATGGAAGAAGAAGAGTCCACCACCTTCAAATTCATCCTCACATCACTGGGAAGAGCTGAGCCCATGACGGGTGAAGTGAGAGCGCAATGATGTCACTAACCCGCTGAGCCAAAGCCAGCGATAGTAACAATACAGCCTTCAGGGAACCTTAAGGTTCATTCCCCCAGTGGTTCAAAGGGAAGACGTTTAAGTCCCTCCAGAACTACCTCCACATCCCACGGTGGAACCAGTGGTCTGGACATGGGGAGGAGCCTGCGTGCTGTCTTCATAAACAGACCGATCAGCGAGTGCTGACTCACCAGTTTATCCCCAAAGCCCACATGACTGGCTGCGATTGCCGCCAAATAAACTTTCACAATGGAACAGACATCAGGTCCTTCAAAAATGACAAGATCACTCCCACTGAAAAAAGGGATGTGACCCCTCTGGAGACACCAATCCTCAAAACCCACTTGTAATCATACAGAGATCTAGTAGAAGAGACGATGGAGTCCCACCGCTGACAGACGGAGCCAATCAGGGGCCAAGCCCACAGGCTCTGGGTGTGGGTTGAAGATTGTTCCTCCTGCCTGTGACAGCAGACCCTGCTCCCTCACCCTGGACAGAGTAGGAGATGTGAGAGGCAATGGGAGAAGTGCTTAAAGCAGTGTGTGCAGCCAGACGTCTACGCTGAGGGTTAGGGTTAGTGTGTGAACATTTTAATATGGACCCACACATGTTTGCTTTAACATTGAATATGGAAGGAGAAACGCTTATTAATATACAATATAATCAGTACAATAGTGCAGCCATGCAAAATCAAATTTTAAATAAAAAAACACATCAATGGCATTGATTTATTAAATGAAATTTAAATAAGAATCATCCTCCGCAAACTGAGGAGAGCAAGAGCCCCACCCTCCATCATGCACACATTCTACAGTGGCACCATTGAGAGCATCATGTCCAGCTGCATCACCGTGTGGTACGGCGCACCGTGTCCTGCCGTAAGTCTCTGCAGCGCATCGTGAGAATAGCTGAGAAAATCATTGGTGTCTCTCTTCCCCCCCTTCTGGACATTTACAATTCACGTCTCACCCGCAAAGCCACCAGGATTGCAGGTGACCCCACCCACCCGTCCTACAGCCTCTTCAGCCTGCTGCCATCTGGGAGGAGACTGCAGAGTCTCCGTGCTTGAACAAGCAGGCTCAAGAACAGTTTATTCCACCAGGCTGTCAGGAGACTCAACTCCCTCCCTGCTCTCCCTCCCATTCGTCCACTCATCCCCTATCCTGCCCCTGCCTCCATCCCCCCTCCGCCTCCTTCCACCCTCTGCCCTCAGTTGTCTACCCTCCTTCACCCCTCTGCCCCCTCTGCCCTCCACCCCCCCCCCCTTCATCCTGCCACAGTCTGCCCCTACAGGACCTGGCATCACCCCCCTCCACCTCCACCCCCTGCGTGCTCCACTAATTCACGCACCCTAAACTCTGCACAGCCGTCATTGTATTGTTATGCTATTTGCACACTACCTCACTTTTTAACTTCATCTGCACTCTGTTTATATTATTAATACTGTAATTTATTTATATTCTACCTCATAGTAATTTATCCACATTCTACCTCATTGTTGTTCGTTATTTGTTATTTGTTGTCCGTATGTCTTTAGTTAAGTTATTTGTTGTATAGTATTGCTAGTTGTTTTTTTATGTGTGTTTGTTGTTTGTTTTAAGTGCTCTTTTTATGCACTGCAGGTTTGCACTGGGGGTTGGGGGGGATTGCAATTTCATCTGTGCTGTATGTTTAACATGGGGCATATTTGACAATAAAGAACCTTGAATCTTGAATCCTTACTTTTTTGCATTTGTTTATCATTTTCCTCTTTTTCTGCGTTTTTGGAGGTGGTTTGGTTGAGAAACAACTTATTAATAAGTTAGTTATTTAACGTACTTATATAACATATAGATAACAGTTATAACTTATAAGATTAAAAAAATAAATAAAGTGTATGAAGTTGGCCTCTGATTGGACGAGGTCTGTCACTTAGTACCAGCGACCACTGCTGGTTACTAGTGGTATTACACGTATTAGATCATATTCATCAAATGTGTTCCAATAGTCACATGCACAGAGACAGCCAATAGAATGTCCCGGTTTGATGTTTATACAGACACACACAATGAATTACACACAGACAACTTTGTTTACAAATCATAATTCTACACACAGATCAATGTACAGACACACACACATTGTATTACACACACACAAATAGTTTTGTTACAATAATAGCTTCATACCCCAAGGTTGAAAAATACTGAATAGATTTATTTCATCTCACGTCTGTAGTGGGACCAACACTGTAGTGCCATCACGTACCCCTAGGGGAACACATACGCCCATTTGAGAAACACTGCTTTAGATGATTTTCCTGATCAAAATAATCTAAAATGTGTTTGTAATCTGATTCAGGTTTCAATAATTGATCTGATTACCCAGCCCTACAACAAACAAATGAAACGATGGTGTCTATGAATAGATATTTATAAATGTGGAGCATTGAATCTAAATGTTGTTCATTGTTTTACTGTAACATAATGTTTGTGTTTGTTCCAGTTTTGATGGCAGAGTGGTGGCCAAGCTGCCCTTTGTTCCTCTGTCCTACATCCAGGGTCTGTCTCACCGTAACCTGTTAGGAGACGATTACACCGACTGTTCCTTCATCTTCCTCTACATCCTCTGTACAATGTCCATCAGACAGGTACATATAAATATTTACAGTGCCTTACGAAAGTATTCGTCCCCCTTGAACTTTTCCACCTTTTGCCACATTTCATCCTTCAAACATTAAGATATAAAACTGTCATTTTTTGTGAAGAATCAACAACAAGTGGGACACAATCATGAAGTGAAACTAAATTTATTGGATATTTCAAACATTTTTAACAAATAAAAAACTGAAATATTGGGCGTGTAAAATTATTCATCCCTTTACTTTCAGTGCAGCAAACTCTCTCCAAAAGTTCAGTGAGGACCTCTGAATGATCCAATGTTGACCTAAATGACTAATGATGATAAATAGAATCCTCCTGTGTGGAATCAAGTCTCTGTATAAATGCACCTGCTCTGTGATCGTCTCAGAGGTCAGTTTAAAGCACAGAGAGCATCATGAAGACCAAGGAACACACCAGGCAGGTCTGAGATACTGTTGTGGAGAAGTTTAAAGCTGGATCTGGATACTAAAAGATTTCCCAAGCTTTAAACATCCCAAGGAGCACTGTGCAAGTGATAATATTGAAATGGAAGGAGTATCAGACCACTGCAAATCTACAAAGACCCTCTAAACTTTCAGCTCATACAAGGAGAAACTGATCAGAGATGCTGCCAAGAGGCCCATGATCTCTGGATGAACTGTAGAAATGTACAGCTGAGGTGGAGACTCTGTCCACAGGACAACAATCAGTCTATACTGCACAACTCTGGCCTTTATGGAAGAGTGGCAAGAAGAAAGCCATTTCTTAAAGATATCCATGAAAAGTGTCGTTTAAAGTTTGCCACAAGCCACCTGGAGAAACACCAAACATGTGGAAGAAGGTGCTCTGGTCGGACCAAACCAAAATAGAACTTTTTGGCAACAATGCAAAACGTTATGTTTGGCGTAAACGCAACACAGCTCATCACCCTGAACACACCATCCCCACTGTCAAACATGGTGGTGGCAGCATCATGGTTTGGGCTGCTTTTCTTCAGCAGGGACAGGGAAGATGGTTAAAATTGATGGAAGATGGATGGAGCCAAATACAGGACCATTCTGGAAGAAAACCTGATGGAGTCTGAAAAAGACCTGAGACTGGGACAATGATCCAAAACATGAAGCTACATCTACAATGGATACAGTGGTTCACAAATAAACATCTCCAGGTGTTAGAAGGACCAAGTCAAAGTCCAGACCTGAATCCAATCCAGAATCTGTGGAAACAACTGAAAACTGCTGTTCAAACGCTGTCCATCCAACGTCACTGAGCTCCAGATGTTTTACAAGAAGGAATGAACAAATATTCCAGTCTCTCAATGTGATAAACTGATAGAAACAAACACCATGTGACTTACAGTAGTTATCACAGCAAAAGGTGGAGCTACAAAGTATTAACTTAAGGTGATGAATAATTTTACACGCCCAATTTTTCAGTTTTTTTGTTAAAAATGTTTGAAATATCCAATAAATTTAGTTTCACTTCATGATTGTGTCCCACTTGTTGTTGATTCTTCACAGAAAATTACAGTTTTATATCTTTATGTTTGAAGGATGAAATGTGGCAAAAGGTGGAAAAGTTCAAGGGGGCCGAATACTTTCACAAGACTCTGTATGTCTATATGGCAAGCCATGCAGGGAGTTAAATATAAATATGAAAGTATGAATATATATGAAAGTGTATATATATAAAAAACCTGGATACCATCTTTGTAGTCATTTATGTCGTTCGAGACAGAAGAAGTAAAGACACTGATATTTTTGTCCTCATGTTCTCACACCTTGACTGTGTCCAACCATTCTGAGTAATAAATACCAGTTGTAGACAGACTTTATAGAGAAGTGCTGCACCTCGTTTTGTTGTCCTTAATGTGACCTTTAACCTGTACAATCATCAAACAAAGTGAAACCTTTAAAGGAGGTGAAGTTACAATAAAAACTGCATGTTCCCGTCTTTACCTGAGCAATCATGCTTGCTTTTGAAAATTACCTACCCTACCTTTAAGTTTAGTGTTTTTATATGAACTTAATGCCTGTTTGATGATGTTTATCATAAAACGAGTCATTCCACTGCTTTTAATCCTAAATAAAAGTGACTAATAATAATGTTTGTTTGTGTAGAACATCCAGAAGATGTTGGGTCTCGCTCCATCCAGAGCTGCAACTAAACAGGCTGGAGGGTTCCTGGGACCCCCCCCCCAGGCTGCAAAGTTCTCCTAATGTCACCTGTAGTATTTATATTACACACTACTGTGCTCTGATCTATTTCATAATCTAGAATACTTGATCTTCACTAATAAACATGTGTTTTTTAGTTTATCAATAACTCATAAAATGATGATAAAAGTTTATTCATTTCTAACTCAGACCTTAGTTTAAATATAAATAAATACATTTAAAGATTAAAGAAGATCTTTGTCATATTTACAACAACGGATATTTTATTCTGAAAGGTTGGAAACATATATATATATCAATTATTCAAAGCTCAATCAAAATGTTATGATTATGATTCTAAACACAATTCAGATTATTGATTATTGGTTTCAGTTCCAGTTACAGTCATGTACTGTAACTATAATTATTGGATATAAATTATTATGCTAACAAACTAATCTGCTTTTTAGGGATAGTTACAGATTTCAATAGTTTTTAGATTTTACACACACACACACACACACACACATGTTTTCACTAAACATCATTTAAGAAATTAAACAGTGGTTTATGGTTGTTTTTAATTAATACACTATTGTTATGTCTGGATGCTGTACTTAATAAGTCCATTATTATAAAAATAGAAAAAATATCTCTACAGCAGCGTCTCCAGGAATAATACCGTAGAGTCCAATATGTCTGTTATTAATGTTCTGAGAGAAAAGTCAGAATTATAGATTTTGATGTATATTTTTTTACATTCTAGAAGAGTGATTGTGTATAAAGTTTGTGCAAAGACATGAGTAGCTTTAACGCTGCAGTATGTAAAATGGTGAGACTTTATCTGGTGTTGGAGTTTGATCATTGTTTAGAGCAGAGCTATTTCATAATTACTAGGGATGCAACGATTCACTCGACTCCCGATACGATTCGATTCACGATACTGGGTTCACGATACGATTCTCTCACGATTTATTTTACAAAATGTGAATGTAGACAAATGACTGAAAAATATTCCTTTATTTTTTTGTGGAAAAAAAACTATGAAAAACTATTATTTTCCTTTTATTTTTCATTGTCAAAAGAATCCCTTGATAAACTATTCAAAACAATGTAATTTAACTAAAAATAAATTTTTAATGAAATAAATAAAGGAATAATACAAATGAACAAGCCTATAAATTTAAATTCTGGTTCTATAGTAAACAATGCAAAACTACATAATAGTTCTTTTTATTTTTAAAAGTGCAACTGAAAATGTATTTTGTGTCTTAACAATTGAACTTAAAAAAAAAAACAAACATCTTTGCACTGTATTTACATCAGATATTTGTTTGAACCAGCAGAGGGCGCTGGTAACCCAGTGGTCGGTTGGCATGCAGATATTCTGGGCAGTGAAGAAGAGATGCTATGCTAGCAGACAGAGCTAATAGAAAAATGTGACTTTTGCAGATATTCACGTGATATTACAGATATTCTTTCGGTGCTAAAGGGATAATGAATCATTTATGAACATGTTTAAGAGTAGAAGGCAGCCAAAAAGAAAGTATTAGCAGATTACACCCGTTGCCATTTGGACAAGAGAAGGATAAATATATATATATATATATATATATATATATATATATATATGCTGTTTAAAAAAAGTACTGCGATTCAATTTTCAGAAAATGTAATGTGTCTGATGGAACGTCCACATTTACACTTTAACTACATGAACTCTCCTGACGTCAGTGGAGCAGCCAATAGGAACGCCTCCAACAGCTGATGGAACACTCTGATTGGCTGAAATGGTTCCTGTATTTAAAGCTATAGAGTCATGAGAAGGTGTTAAATTACACTGTCCTCTCAGATCACTTTGGATTATGAGATCAAAGGTTATTATAGATTTATGATCAAATCACACAGTAAAACGTAGATACTGCAGCTTTAAATGAGTTGTTTGCGTTGTAGTCCAAGCCACGCCTACATCATAGGGGCGGAGCCAGCAGACTGACCTTAGACCTTCTACAGCCGTGTTTGTCAGACGACTCTACGTCATCTACGGTAAGTGTTTTTATTATAAACCTTTTTAATGTTCTGAGCTACTTTGTATCATGATGCTATCTGATGCTAACAGCTTAGCTTAGCTAAGCTAAATATTGATAACACTATGTGAAGTGTTGATTAGAGTAATGTTTGTGATTGTGTTATTAATAATAACATATATACATAATAATAACGTATTATAGTGTCTGCGCGTGTCAGAAATGTCTCAGTCTAAAGTCGCCTCCACGGGCTCCACGACCATCACCGACCACCTCAACTTCTGGGGCCGAGGACGCGTCGCTCCCCGCGGGCAGCAGAGCAGCGGAGAGCCGGTGTTCGAACCATCCACCGGTTAGTGGATATTATTATAAAACATAATAAAGTCTGTTTAAACACTGCTAAAGCAAAGGTCGAGCTCTAGTTACATTAGTATGTGTTATGTAATGTTGATGGAATCAATAAATGTGTCCAATGTACCGCGATTATCTAACTATCTGTTTTTTGATACCGCGGTTATGTAACTTTATTAATTGTTTTGTAACTTTATTAATTGTTTTGTAACTTTATTAATTGTTTTGTGACTTTATTAATTGTTTTGTAACTTTATTAATTGTTTTGTGACTTTATTAATTGTTTTGTAACTTTATTAATTGTTTTGTACCACTGTTATGTAACATTTTTATATTTTCGTTTGTTTTATTTTAGGCAAGCAGATTTTATTTATTATTTATTTTAAACAAACCAAAGACACATTTTCACATTTCTACAGATTATTAGAGACAAAACGAAAAATAAGGATATATGAACCAATGGGCAAAACATTATTATTATTATTATTATTGATAGATATCAAGTTTCTTCATAAATGAAACAAGTCTAGATGCATTTTGTCCCATGAAGAATAAATAAAGTGTAAAATTGGATAAAGTTAGGCTTAGATTTAAAGAAACCACATTTATGAATATAGTATTTTCTAACAAAACAATATAATTCACACCAAAATCAATCTTCTTCTTATTAA
>NC_041047.1:33833083-33933083 GCF_900634775.1 Gouania willdenowi
TACATTGTTACATTGTTACATCGTTACATTATTACATTGTTTCATTATTACGTTGTTACATTGTTACATTATTACATCTGTACATTATTACATTGTTACATTGTTACATTGTTACATTATTACATCTGTACATCATTACATCGTTACATCATTACATCATTACATTATTACATTGTTACATTATTACATCGGTACATTATTACATTATTACATTGTTACATCGTTACGTCGTCACGTTGTCTCATCACGTTGGCGTTGTGTTGTCATGGCGTTGTCTGGTTGTTTACTTTCTAACAAATGTTTTTTATTTCTCAGACTTTAGTCAAACTGTTTGATGCTTTAAATCCGTGAGAAACACAGAAGTCATTTATTTTAGTTCAAACCATCTTAATTAGTCACATATGAATTAATGAAGTTAATGCACCCTTTGCCACTATAATGACCAATATCTTTAGAAGTACACATTGACATTAGGCTAATCCATAATTACATAACATAAATATTCATAAGAACGCCTGAAAGTGTGCATGTGACTACAGTGACATCATCATCAGCTACCTGTAGAAAATAGTAATACTAATTAAACTAATGAAAATGACTCTAAAATCAACTCTCATAGATATTGGTCATTAACTTTATTAATTAATATTTGACTAATTAGAGGGCCTGAGCCAGGGTTGGACGCAATTATAATTGTAATTGATAATTACTTATTGGAAGAATCTGGTGCTGTTGTAATAATTGAATTGTAACTGAGTTCAGATAATTGACATAGTAATTGTAATTGGCATTAAAATTCTATAATTACATTGTAATTAAACATTAACCTGGTGAACCATGTAACAGTTCTATTTCTGACACATACGTAATTAATAGTTATTAAAATATGTTTCACATCAACTTTACGTATCACTTCTCAGACGCCCACACCATAAATATTAATATCAATATATTCATTGATTAGGAAACTTAACGAGGTAATCAATAGATGATAAACTAATTAATGATAGATAATATTTATTAGTGTATTTTACAGCTGATTATAGACATGGATCAAACTGACCTGTTAGCATTAGAGATGCTAACAGAAAGCTAACACAAGAGGAAGGTTATGATTAATAAAGTTATTTATTAAAGGATCACTAATTGTAATTAAATGTAATTGATCTTCAGTAATTGAGAATGTAATTGTAATTCACTTTCAGGGGGAAAATAATAATTGTATTTGAAATTTGAACAAATGCTGGTCACCTTAATTGTAATTGAGATGTAATTGAACATAGACAATTGAAGACGTAATTGTAATTATAAAATGTAATTGAGTTTCTCATCAGTTGATACTAGGGCTGAACCATTTTGGAAAATAATCTAATTGCGATCTTTTTCCTCAATATTGTGATTTAATATACAATTATTTTTTCATGTATTTTTCAATAAACATAAGAAATAAATCAATTTGTTTCAAAATAAACAATTTCTGGCCGTCTACTGGGCGGGGGCCTTGGCTCCTCTGCTGGGGTCTCGGGCGGGGGGCTCTCTGGGCCCTTCCCTTGGGGAGTTGGGTGCTTGGGTGTGGGTAGGTGGGGGGGGGCTGGATGCTGGTGGGGGGCCTTGGGGTTGGGGGTTGGGGTCGGTGGGGGGATGCACTGGGTGCTCGGCTGCTTGGGGCGTCCTCGGATGTGTGGGTGGGGGGCGGTGGCTGCCTCTCGGCCTGGGATCTTGGGGGCATCTGGGGGTTGCTCGGCCGCAGGGGGGTGGCCTGGGGCTTCCTGGCCCCCGCTCTTTCTGCTGGCCTGGCTGCATCTGCGAGCCCGGGGCAGTTCTTGGGTTTGCATTAGCGGTTTTTTGCACATATACTGGTATACGATGCACTGGCACATCTTGGGATGTGGGATAAAACTCATACTGGGCTGAACTTTAGACACGTTAATCCCAAATACCTGCTTTAGGTACTACCACTCACTCATTCCCCCTGTTCACAGCCACCACCATTATAGCTAAGCTTCACACTTGTCACCATACTGGCTGGATTACACAACATAATAAGCACAATATATTCTACAACTTCACATCTCACCCTCACTGTAAAACAATCTATTCTTCCCCACCCTTTCTATTTCCTACCTTGAGTCTCTCCTCCCTGCTCCCTTTCCCCTCCCCTTCCCCCTCCCCCTCCACTTAGGTGTAACACTGCTCTCCCTTTTTATATCCTCCCTATAATAAAAGATTTCTTACCCTTCCTTAGGGAGGGCTGGTGATGGTCACAATTAAGCAATAAAATAAATCAATGTATTTTATTGCAATAACAAAATATGCATTGCTGTCTCATAATGATTGCACTTCCTGTGGTGTTGACCTTTGACAGCATGTGCAGACAAGTAGAAAAAAAATAAATAAATAAACAATTTCAGATTTATTTAAACTTTAAATAAATATGTAATGTAAAATTTAAAGCACAGATTACAACAATAAAGCAAACAAATCTGTGTCTTTACCTCTTCAACATTAGGGATGGGTATACTACTGTACTACGATTATTATTGATCCTGTACTTTATCAATACCATACTTTTTTAAATCAATGGAAAAACACAAACAAACAAAACAATTAATAAACATAAATCTGTTTATTTTTCAACATTTTTAACAATATGGCACACAAAATACATGAAAAATACAAAATAAATAGTTCAAAATAAAACACTATAAATGTATAAATAAAACAGTAAAAGATACCGTATAAATAACTTTTTATATTAACAAAATACTACAAACACTAAACCAACTATCTAAACAATAAACATAAGTTAATAATATAAATGAGTGATAAAGTAGAATTATTGAGCTGTTCTTCTGATGCTGCACAGACTCATGACAACGAGGCTAAATATGTTAATTTATTCCTGTTTTAACATAATAACTCATAACGTTAAATAATATATGATTACAAGTCACTATTTCATCTAAACTTTACCGGCAGCCGAGGCATGGTCACGTTTAGATGTGTGTGGGAACCTAGGACCACTACGCTGAGACCACCACTGGAGCAGACGGAGGTGGTGCGACAGACGGTAGAAGTGTGACTGCTATGGAGGACTAGCGGCTAGGCTAAAGGCTTAGTCATGGAGAACCCCGCACACGTCACACACAACTCATCTGGTTTGGCAGCACACACACTTTTCTGACTCTACATCACAATAACTGCTTAAATATTCTGTTTCACTGTAATGTGCAGTTTTTTAGCTGAAAACCATAATAAATGTGTAGAGCGTCTACAGACACGCCTACTCATGAAGAGAGGTGAGCTCTGTCTACAGTAGCCCCTCCCATCAGTCAGCTCCACATGTGGGTTGTTAAGACAGACTGACAGGCAGCACGGCAGTATCAATGTTTGTCTGAGGCGTGAGAATTAACGCCACCTTAAAAATACCGTTAACAGAACCAATAAGGATGTAAAAAATAATAATAATATCACAGCCTTTGTTATTAGAAAATCACGTTTTATGATATTGCGATAATATCGCAAATGCGATTAATCATTCAGCCTTAGTTGATGCTAACGGTTGATGCTAACGGTTGATGCTAACGGTTAATGCTAACGGTTGATGCTAACGGTTGTGTTGTCTCTAAGGTAACTCCATGGTGTTTAAGCCCTCCCCTCTGACCCCTGTGACTGCGGTGGTGCTGGCTGAGGTGTACCAGGAGGCGGGGGCTCCTGAGGGGCTGTTCTGTGTGGTTCAGGGGGGGGCAGAGACAGGATCACTGCTCTGTCACCACCCCAGGGTCGCTAAGGTCTCCTTCACTGGCAGCGTTCCCACCGGGAAAAAGGTAACAGCCCTGGGCTCAATTACATTTTATAATTATTTATGTTTAATTACAACTCAACTATGATTACGCTGACTGGCATTTTTACAATTACAATATTTCATTTCCCTCTATACGTCAATTACAATTACATTTTCAATTACTAAACAATTGACCATTCGCAAAACTCCGCCCACAAACAGTCATTGTCTAATTATACGTCTGAGCAACCGTTACTATGTAAATGGAGCTGTGTGTGTGTGTGTGTGTGTGTGTGTGTGTGTGTGTGTGTGTGTGTGTGTGTGTGTGTGTGTGTGTGTGTGTGTGTGTGTGTGTGTGTGTGTGTGTGTGTGTGTGTGTGTGTGTGTGTGTGTGTGCGCGCGCGCGCGTGCGTGCGTAAAATGGGAGATGTGTATGTTTTTAATGTTGTCTCATTTTGTCTGCACTAATGTCTATGTTCAGCAAATAGACAATAAAACTTGATTTGATTTTGATTAATCAGAATCAGAATCAGAATCAACTTTATTGGCCAGGGGTGAATGAATACACACGAGGAATTTCTTTTGGTGACCTGTTCTCTCTCAGGTAGTATAACATTAAATAATAACAATCAACTAGAATAAAGAAAAATAAAGAAAATAAAGAAAAATAAATGAAAAAAGAAGTATAAACATAAATATAAGAGTAGTTAGACTAATATGTGCAAACTAAATAAAAATAACAAGATAATAATAATAGTAATAATAATAATAATAATAATAATAATAATAATAATAATGAAATAAAATAAAAAATACAATAATAATAATAAGAAGATAATAGTGCAGTAGTGCATTGATGAGTAGTGCAGGTGAACATTTAAATGAAAATATTATGTACATGAACATTCACAGTGACAGGTTGATCCAGGGTTGATATGTTTAGTTCCAGGTTATTTCACAGAAACAGAAACAGGTCTGACACTCTTTGACTGTATAGTGTTGATCACAGTGACAGCCTGGGGGAACAAACTGTTTTTATGGAGGGTAGTTTTGGCGTACAGTGATCTGTAGCGTCTGCCGGAGGGGAGGAGTTTAAACAGATTGTGTGCAGGGTGGGAGGAGTCTGCAGTGATGCTACCTGCCCGTTTCCTGACCCTGGACAGGTATAAGTCTTGGATGGAGGGCAGATCAACACCAATGATCTTTTCTACAGTCCTGACTATCCTTTGTAGTCTGTGTTTGTCTAGTTTGGTTGTAGATCCAAACCAGACAGTGATGGAGGTGCACAGAACAGACTGAATGATGGAGGTGTAGAACATGATCAGCAGCTCCTGGGGCAGGTTGAACTTCCTCAGCTGATACAGGAAGTACTTCCTCTGCTGTGCCTTTTTCCTGGTTGTGTCTATGTGGGAGGTCCACTTCAGGTCCTGTGAGATTGTGGATCCCAGGAACCTGAAGGAGTCCACGGTAGCTACTGTGCTATTCAGAATGGTAAGGGGGGGGGGAGTGGGGGGGGGATTTCTCCTGAAGTCCACTGTCATCTCCACAGTCTTGAGTGGGGTCAGTTCCAGATGTTTCTGACTCCACCAGAGATCCAGCTGTTCCACCTCCGTCTGAAGGCAGACTCGTCCCCATCCCTGATGAGACCGATGATGGTGGTGTCGTCTGCAAACTTCAGGAGTTTCACAGAGGGGTCCCCTGAGGTGCAGTCATTGGTGTAGAGGGAGAATAGCAGTGGGGAGAGAACACACCCCTGGGGGGCGCCAGTGCTGAGTGACCGGGTGCTGGATGTGATGCTTCCCAGCCTTACTTGCTGCTTCCTGTCAGACAGGAAGTTGGTGATCCACTGACAGGTGGAGGCCGGCACTGTGAGCTGGGTGAGTTTCTGGTGAAGGATGTCCAGGATGATGGTGTTGAACGCAGAGCTGAAATCCACAAACAGGATCCTAGCGTAGGTCCCTGGGGAGTGGAGGTGATGCAGGATGTAGTTCAGTCCCATGTTGACTACATCCTCCACAGACCTGTTTACCCGATAGAAAAACTGCAGGTGGTCCAGCAGGGGTCCTGTGATGTCCTTCAGGTGGCTCAGAACCAGCCTCTCAAAGGACTTCATGACTACAGACGTCAGGGCAATGGGTCGATAGTCATTGATCCTGTGATGGCAGGTTTCTTTGGGACTTAGATGATGCTGGAGCTTTTGAAGCAGGATGGTACTTCACACAGCTCCAGTGATGTGTTGAAGATCTGTGTGAAGATGGGGGCCAGCTGCTCAGCACAGGCTTTCAGGCAGGAGGGAGACACTCCGTCTGGTCCTGGAGCCTTTTTGATCTTTTGTTTTTTGAATAGCTGGCACACATCTCTGTCATTGATCTTCAGGGTAGGTGGGGGGTCAGAGGGTGAGGTAGGGGGGGAAGTGGGGGGAGCAGGAAGGGCAGAGTCCAGGTGATGGGCTGATGCTAATGAGCTGGGGGGTGGGTGAGAAAACCTGCAGTAGAAGCTGTTCAGGTCTCTAGCTAGTCTTTTGTTACCTGCAGGGTGGGGGGAGGGTTTCCTGTAGTTGGTGACCTCACGCAGGCCTGTCCACACTTCTGAAGGGACTTTGTTTGAGAAGCTTTGTTTTAGCTTCTCAGTGTAGCACCTCTGGGCTACTTTGATCTCCCTGGATAGTGTGTACTTGGCCTGCTTAAACAGGTCCCAGTCCCCACTCCTGTAGGCTTCCTCCTTAGCCTGACTCAGCATCCTGAGTTGAGGTGTGAACCAGGGTTTGTTGTTGTTGTATGTGCAGAAGGTCCTGGTCTGCACACACATGTCCTCACAGAAGCTGATGTAAGATGTCACAGTGTCAGTCAGTTCATCTAGGTCTGATGCAGCTTCAAAAACCCTCCAATCAGAGCAGTCAAAGCAGTCCTGTAACTCCTCCCCCTCTGTCCACCTCTTTACAGTCCTTACTACAGGTTTAGCAGATTTAAACTTCTGCCTGTAGGTCAGGATGAGGTGAATCAGACAGTGATCAGAGAGCCCCAAAGCTGCACGGGGAACAGAGTGATATGAATCCTTTATTACAGTGTAGCAGTGGTCCAGTGTGTTAGCCCCCCTGGTGGGACACTTTATATGTTGTCTGTATTTAGGGAGTTCATGGGTTAGATTTGCTCTGTTAAAATCCTCTAGAATGATTAGCAAAGAGTCTGGATGTTGTTTCTCCACGTCTGTTATCTGGTCAGCCAGGTGCTGTAACGCCTCTGTTACACTAGCCTGAGGTGGGATGTAAACACCAACCATAACAAACGAGGAGAATAAAACGGTTTACAGTTTATAAAAAAACTCTCCAGATTAGGGCTACACGTCTGCTTCAACACTGTAACATCTGTACACCAACCTTGGTTAATGTAAAAGCATATTCCGCCGCCCCTCGTCTTCCCACAGCTCTTTTACGTGGTCCGCTCTGAGGAGCTGAAAGTCTGGTAGATGTAGAGAGCTGTCCAGGATGAGTTCACTGAGCCAGGTTTCAGTAAAACACAGGGCGGTGGATCTGCAAAAGTCTGAGTTTCTAGTGTTTAGGAGCAGCAGTTCATCCATGTTATTTACCAGAGAGCCTGACATTCACCAGGTGAATGGATGGAAGCGCAGTGCGTAATCACCACCGCCTCAGTTTTACGAGCGCGCCTGCTCGTTTACCCCGTCTGCGTCTGCGGCGTCTCCTGCAAATTCCATAGAGAGCTGCTGCTCCTCTGGTGAGAATCTCTGCATAACTTTCTGGTTCAATGAGAACCGGTGAAAAAAGATCAGCAGAGGACTGTCCTACGTTTATTAGTTCTTCTCTGGTGAAAGAGACCAGAGAAGGGGAGCAAGAAACTACAAAAATAAAGAAAAACACAACAACTAAGAGAGAGCGCAGTACCGAGGCAACCATCCGCGGCGCCATCTTAGTGGTATTGAATAAGGTGACATAACTATAAATTCACGTACCTAGTTAAAATGGGGGGGGGGGGGGGGGGGGGGGGGGGGGTATGCAGTTATTAGCAACTGTCATATTTATATATGACTATCAATATGTCAGCATACATGTCTCCCAATCTATATTAACAGGCTTTGTTAGCACTTAGCAGTGTTAGCTGCTATCTTAGCCTTGGGTCAGCTGGAGGTTTAGCTAGCTGTAGGTTTAGCTAGCTGTAGGTTTAGCTAGCTGTAGGTTTAGCTAGTTTTAGCTAGCTGTAGGTTTAGCTAGGTTTAGCTAGCTGTAGGTTTAGCTAGGTTTAGCTAGCTGTAGGTTTAGCTAGATTTAGCTAGCTGTAGGTTTAGCTAGCTGTAGGTTTTGCTAGTTTTAGCTAGCTGTAGGTTTAGCTAGGTTTTGCTAGCTGTAGGTTTAGCTAGGTTTTGCTAGCTGTAGGTTTAGCTAGGTTTAGCTAGCTGTAGGTTTAGCTAGCTGTAGGTTTACCTAGATTTAGCTAGCTGTAGGTTTAGCTAGCTGTAGGTTTAGCTAGGTTTAGCTAGCTGTAGATTTAGCTAGCTCTAGGTTTAGCTAGCTGTAGGTTTAGCTAGGTTTAGCTAGCTGTAGGTTTAGCTAGCTGTAGGTTTACCTAGGTTTAGCTAGCTGTAGGTTTAGCTAGCTGTAGGTTTACCTAGATTTAGCTAGCTGTAGGTTTAGCTAGGTTTAGCTAGCTGTAGGTTTACCTAGGTTTAGCTAGCTGTAGGTTTAGCTAGCTGTAGGTTTACCTAGATTTAGCTAGCTGTAGGTTTAGCTAGGTTTAGCTAGCTGTAGATTTAGCTAGCTAGTAGGGATGTAAATCTTTGCGTCTCACATTCATATTCAAAATAGATTCTCGTTTTAATTGATTCTTGATTGAAGAATTGATACAATGCATAGTGTGTTAAAGCTAAATAATACAGTTTGTATAAGATAATTGTAAATAAACTGATTCCAATGATGTAATCACACAAAGGCAAACTTAAGACAAAAGGTAACATTTATTCATGCTAAACAAATAAAAACTTAATGTACAATAAATAATAATAATAATAATAATAATAGTCAAAGCTTAGGCCAACTTCTTCCAGAAGTTACACAAATAAACTACACAAATAACACAAGGTGGTGTTTTGTAAGATTTTTATTACAGGAATAACTTAAGGCATACATAAAATAAAGTGTCTGTTCATAAATAAAATGGCCTAAAAACAAGCTGAGCCTGGCTTTTCAAAATACACAACAATAAAACTAGTGTTTTATTTGATGTTTCAAAAATAAAACTTCAAATAACACTGCAAACTTTAACACATTATCTCCAGTGGAGGAGAATATTATTTCTGCTGCATCACTAGTACCATCACAAGGCAGTGTTTAGCTAATGTGGCTAGTAGAGGAAAAGCTGAGTCATGGTTCCTCCACCAATGAAGAGGATCTTCTGAGAGAGACAGTGGATTATCCTCCAGGAACTTATTTAGCTCCTCCTCAGCTCTGGTGCTCACACATTCCTCCTTTTGTTTATATATAAATATATATATATATATATATATATATATATATATACTGTATAACTGCTTTTGTCCTGTACTTTTTTTAGTTTGTTGTTGTTTTGGTTTTGTGTTTTTACTTGTATTGTTTGACTTACAATAAAAAAAAAATATATATATACATTCATATATATATATATATATATATTTTTTTTTTAATAAAAAAAATAGTTTTTTGAAGTTTATGAATGGATTCAGAATTGTGGATGATTAGAATTGTGATTCATATGTGAATTGATATTTTCCCCACCCCCACTAGCTAGCTAGCTAGCTAATGTAACAGCTCTTATAGCTTAAGGTAAATACCAACAATATAATCTGGCAATGGCTCCTATAGCTATAAGAAAATATTATAATAATGAACTGTTATTTCTTACAGAGGTTATTAATGATAAATGACACTGACATCAAATAAAATCATGATATAATAATATGTCAATCTAATAATAAATCACATTGTGTAATAACTCATCAGCCATAAACTTTCCTACATCTGTGGTAAACCTTATGTTTTAAATCTATGATAAAATAACTAAACCAACAAAAACACTATTCTGTAAGAAAATAGAGATTTTAATTGTGTAGAAATATTTATTACCAACATACTAGATTAATATGTACAATATATATTTGATATGTAGCAAGAAATTAGTAATTAGCATGTGTTGACTGACATGATCATGTGTTATCAAATTCAAGTTATTTTTTGTAGCACTACAAATACATCAACAAAAAAATATGAATTATCAATAATATTATTTGATATATTTGTAACTACATATAGACATATAGATACATATAGAATTGTCTTCATTGAGAAGGTTTTTTAATCATGAAAAATGTCTAGTTTGATAATAATAGTTACAGACCGCTGGGTACATGAACACACATTATAGATGTTTTTAACATACACACAGACTTTTTTTCATCCATCAATCATAATTTGTTGCACAACTCCTTAAAATACACCAAAAGGTGAAGTTCAAATTCTAAAATGAGCAAAACATAAAAAATAAATGAATAAAAAGGCTTAAATTCAAGGTTAATGTTGGACGAGACACAGAAACAGTTTAGACGAGTCAGCAGACATTAATAAATCATATATAACAGCTAAGGGTACATGAGGTAATAACCATTGGTAAACACTGATCTATGTTCAATGTTTCTATTTTTGAGGATTTTGTTCATGACCTCGTGAGTGTCCCTCCTATCATTACTGAACATGAATATGTCTGATGTGTATGAAAAATTCATCAGAAAATGACAGAGTTGAAAAGTTAGAATAAAGACAATATATAGAAGTGTGTGTGTGTGTGTGTGTGTGTGTGTGTCCAGGTGATGGAGATGTCTTCTAAAGGTGTGAAGCAGGTAACTCTAGAACTAGGAGGAAAGTCTCCTCTCCTGATCTTCTCAGACTGTGATCTGCAGAATGCAGTGGGCGGAGCTCTGATGGCTAACTTTCTCACCCAGGGACAAGTGAGAGTGTTCTATATATATATATCTATGCTCTGACAGGCTGTAACCGCTGCTCTATGTGACACATGTCTAGGTGTGCTGTAATGGCACTCGGGTCTATGTTCAGAGGGACGTCATGGATCAGTTCCTGGAGGAGGTGGTGAGGAGGACCAGGTCCATCCCTATAGGAGACCCTCTTCTGGAGACCACCAGGATGGGGGCTCTGATCAGCAAACCTCACCTGGACAAAGTGCTTGGATATGTCAACCAGGCCAAGGCACAGGTGCATCATACTGGATATAATAATAATAGTAATAATAATATTAATAATGTGTATTTTAAGGCACACTGTGTAACTTTTGGCCACTAGGGGTGCTAGACCTGTAACTTTCACGTCAAGCGCCAAGTGGCCACAAGCGCTGCAGCACTGTGGTAAAAATCAACAGTCAGTGGCCCCGCCCCCCTGGTCTTTAGATTGTGTCTGCAGACAGTGGTTGACCTGGAACTTCAGGATAAGGATTGGCTCTGAGGGCGGGGTCGGTCAGGCTGGAGGAGCAGCCTCCAGCCCAGCCCCACTTCGCACCCCTGCCTGACCGACCCCCCCCCCGAAGTTACAGATCTGACTTACCGACTTGAGACGTCACATGGGACCTATGTTTATCAGAGTGGTCACATGACCATAGGCCAAAGACGGTCCGTCTCCTCCATACATAGTCAGTATTTCTAGAGCATTGCTACTGTCACACGCTGAATATTGTTCTGATGAATCATTTAAAATAACTCATATGATCAACTCTTTAGGTCCACAGTGTGTATTTAATGTATACAGGATAGAAGGGACATCAGTGTGACATTGGTATTGTTTGTTTTGTTCTAGGGAGCTAAGGTTCTGTGTGGAGGAGAACCCTATCTACCCACTGACCCTAAACTCAAAGGAGGATATTACATGTCCCCCTGTGTTCTCGGTATGTCTCAAAAACATTCTAACACCACACATCTACAATCACAGCTGGGCCTGGGCCAATAACACATTTTACTGGACAATATATTGTCCAGTAAAATTATTGTCAATAAACAATATTATTGTTGACATTTTTTAGACCAAATGAACCACTAATATAATGATAACATATCATAATAATGCAAGTACACCCTTTCAAATCCAATCAACTTGTATTCATCATTAGTATTTTTTACCATTGTTATTGGAATGTCAAGAACTTTAAATATTTTAAACAAATAAAACAAACAAACACTCACTCTCAGTTAGCAAAAAAATGCCCTTTACCTCACTCAGTGCCATTGACAAGATAACTCGTCATTTGCGTTTTTTCACGGGGATTACTAGAAAACACACTGGCGGAGGTCCCTCATCAGTATCTAAGCTGTGGTTAGGGTTAAACAAATATTAAACATTGAGTCACATATATACCGTATTTTTCGGATTATAAGGTGCACCGGTTTGTTGTTGTTATTATTATTATTATTATTAAGACGCATTAAGCAAAACAAAATAGTCAGATAAGTCAAACTTTATTCAACTCATTAACAATAACTCTCAACATTTTTGAGAAAATGAAAGGATTTTAAGCCTTATAGTCTGAAAAATATGGTACAGTAAATATATAAAGTCTACACACCTCTGTTTTAATGCCAGGTTTTTGTGATGAAAATAACACCAAGATGAATAATTTCACAACTTTTTCCACCTTTAATGTGACCTAGAACCTGTACAATGATCAAACAAAGTGAAACCTTTAAAGGAGGTGAAGTAAAAATAAAAACTGACAGAATGATGTCACTAAAGTGTTCACACCCTCTTATAACTGGGGGCGGGGCTGTGTTCAGATTGAACCAATCACATTCTAACTCATGTTAAATGGAGTCTGTCACCATTTAAAGTGTCTCTGATTAACCACAAATAAAGTTCAGATGTTCTAGAAGCTTTTCCTCATATTTTTGTAGCTACATCTTCCAGAACAATCCATGGTCCTCAGAGAACTTCTAAAGCATCAGAGGATCTCATTGTTCACAGATATCAGTCAGTGAAGGTACAAAAGACTTTCTAATGAATTAAATATAACATAAAACACAGTGAAGACAGTCATCATCAAGTGGAGAAAATATGACACAACAGTGACTTTACTAAGAACAAGACGTTCGTCATGAATTGATGACTAGACGAGAAGAAAAGAGGTCATGGAGGCTGACAAGTACTGTCTGTAGAACATGTGACAACAATCTCCATCTTCTTCATATGTCTAGGCTATGGGGTAGGGTGGCAATACAGAAGCTTTATCTTACCAAGAAAAACATCTAAGCCCAGCTTCATTTTGTAAAAACATTTAAAGTCTCCCAAACACATGTAGGAAAATGTGTTATGGTCTGATGGAACCAAGGTGGAACCTTTTGGCCATAATTCCTAAACAACACTGTTCATCACCAAAAGAACACCTACCTACAGTGAAGCATGGTGGTGGCAGCATCATGCTTTGGGGCTGTTTTTCTTCAGCTAGAACTGGGGCCTTAGTCAGGGTGGAGGGAATTATGAACAGTTCTAAATATCAGACAGTGTTGGTACAAAACCTTCAGACTTCTGTTAGAAATCTGAAGATGAAGAAGAACTTTATCTTTTAACACCACAATGATCCTAAGCACAGCATCAACTAAACTATGGCTTCACCACAATCAGATGGAGGTTCTGGAATGGACCAACCAGAGTCCAGACCTGAATCCTACTGAACATCTGTGTGGTGATCTGAAGAGGGCTGTACACAGGAGATGTCCTCACTATCTGTCACATTTAGATCAGTTTAGTAAAGAAGAGTGGGTAAATATGACATCATCAAGATGTTCTACACTGATAGACTCTGACCCACAAACACTGAGTGTTGGAATAAAAACCAAAGGTTCTGTAACAAAGTATTAGTTTAATGGTGTGTTTATGTAACCAGGTTATTTTAAGTTTTTATTTTTATTTTAAAGGTTTCACTTTGTTTTTAATATCATTGTACAGGTTCTAGGTCAAGTTGTGAAATTATTTATCTTTGTGTTATTTTTACATCACAATAACCTAGAACAGAGGTGTGTAGACATACATACTGTACATGAATATAATAAATACATTTATAAATATAATAAAAACATTTATAAATATTATAAATATAATAAAAACATACAGTGGGGCAAAATAGTATTTAGTTATCCACCAATTGTGTACGTTCTCCCACTTAAAAAGATAAGTCCTGTAATTTCCATCATATTTATACCTCAACTATGAGACAAATGAGAAAAAAATCTAGAAAATCATATATTATAATAATTAATTTGAGCAAATGGGTTAATTTACCTAAATCTAAGATGACCTGGTGGTAGAATACTATTTTAGAGTAATTATGCTGTAGGTTCACTGATAAATTATTAGAACTGACTAAGTTATCTGCTGTTTAATATCCATAGCTAACGCTAGCCTCTGCAGCCGACAGGCACACCGCCAAATACACATGAATATGGTAATATACCAAGTTCGTTATTTACTGTTTGGTGAATTGATTTATTGATAATCGGCCCAGGCTTAATCACAGTGTAGAGGGTCCTACACTGAGCTGAACTAACCCTAACCAATAATTCACCAAAATGAATACTGAACTTCAAACTCTAATCGACACAAATAGAACTTAGAACACATACATGCTCACACTTCCAAACAGGAGCTACTCAACTGGGGTACTGGGGCGGTAGTCCGCTCCCTACCCTTAATCGCTGTTCCATACTCACCACACTACGGACTCACCATACCACACATCCATCCTTATTGCCTTCACATAGTCTAGCAGACATGGTGGTTGCTGATGGTTCTGAGTCTACCCACTACTGGTCCCCATGGAAACCACACTCTGAGTACTGATCCACTTCAACCAATCTCTCTGATGGATGTACACGACATGCGTTGGCCCGTGCCTTGCCTTTGAGTTCCTATTCCAAACTGAATGATCTGAGGACTGTTCATCAATACCCCTAACCCTAAGCCTAAGTCTAAGTCTAACCCTAAACCTAACCCTAACCCTAACCCTAAACCTAACCCTAACCCTAAACCTAACCCTAACCCTAACCCTAAGCCTAACCCTAACCCTAACCCTAACCCCTAACCCTAACCCTAAGCCTAAGCCTAAGCCTAAGCCTAAGCCTAAGTCTAAGTCTAAGTCTAAGTCTAACCCTAACCCTAAGTCTAACCCTAACCCTAAGTCTAACCCTAACCCTAAGTCTAACCCTAACCCTAACCCTAATAACCCTAACCTAACCCTAACCCCTAACCCTAACCCCTAACCCCTAACCCTAACCCTAACCCTAACCCTAAGCCTAACCCTAACCCTAAGCCTAAGTCTAAGTCTAACCCTAAACCTAACCTAACCCTAACCCTAAACCTAACCCTAACCCTAAGCCTAACCCTAACCCTAACCCCTAACCCTAACCCTAAGCCTAAGCCTAAGCCTAAGTCTAAGTCTAACCCTAACCCTAACCCTAATAACCCTAACCTAACCCTAACCCCTAACCCTAAGCCTAACCCTAACCCTAAGCCTAACCCTAACCCTTAACCCTAAGCCTAAGCCTAAATCTAAGTCTAACCCTAAACCTACAGGATAAGAATGAAAAACAGAATATCCAGATGTTCTTCAAACTTTCTGTTTCTTGAATGTTCCTCAAGCTTTATTTCATAAATGTTAAGGTTATAATTACTATTGCAACAACACGTCATCAGTAGGTTAAACTAACCTGTCTCACGACGGTCTAAACCCAGCTCACGTTCCCTATTAGATGGTCTGTTCAGGTCCACATGTTCTTCCTCTGTGAGGAGGTCAAAGGTGTGTGTTTCTTCTCAGTGGACTGCAGAGATGAGATGACGTGTGTGAAGGAGGAGATCTTTGGACCCGTCATGTGTGTGATGGCGTTTGACACTGAGGAGGAGGTTCTCCAGAGGGCCAATGACACCACCTTTGGACTGGCCTCTGGAGTCTTCACCAGGTCTCTGACCATCTCAGTATCTCAGCTGGTTCCTGGTTGTTCTCACACTAAAGGGTTGATGGTTGTTCCTCAGGGACGTTTCTCGTGCTCACCGTGTAGCTGCTAACCTGGAGGCTGGAACATGTTTCATTAATAACTACAACATCAGCCCTGTGGAGGTTCCCTTTGGAGGATACAAGAACTCAGGTAGGCACCAGCACAGGGGTTCTCAACCTTGGGCTCAGCACCCTATGTGGGGTCACAAGACACTGGGAGGGGGTCCCCAGATGCCTTCAGGAAACAGAATATTTTTGAACAATTCCTGCCTTTTTTTCTTATTTTTACCCTTTTTCTACATTTACACAAACTCACCATATTTTAACTTATTTTCATCACTTTTTTAACCATATTTTTGCTCCTTTTAATGTATTTTTGCTACATTTCTCTCATTTTTGACACTTTTACATGTTCAGCTCTTATAAACCATTTCTACCACTTTTACACCTAATGTCACATGTTGATCTATTATTGTCACTTTTAACCTCTTTTCACCATATTTTATGATCAGTTTTACTATTTTAACCACCACTTTACTGACTTTATGGATGGGTTCCACATCTGTTCCACATCTGTTCCACATGGTTCTAACTTCACGTTCACAGCCAAACTAAAGGCAATAAACAGAATGGATTTACATTTGTAGAATTAATAATAATGATAAGTTTTTGTTTTTGTTTCCCATCTATCTTTTGTTGACATAATCTGTTTTTTTTTCTCTGTTTCCTCCACAACTTTACTTTAGTTTCTTATATTTAGTTTGTTATTGTTAAACACCATTATATCACCAGTTATCAGCTGCACACATCATAATAAATGAAGTGATAAGCTTTTTGAACATTGAACAGAGCTGAAACATAAACATTGTGTATTATTGAATCATGTTCTACAGGGTTTGGGAGGGAGAACGGTCAGGTGACCATAGAGTACTACTCCCAGCTGAAGACTGTGGTGGTGGAGATGGGCGACGTAGAGAGTCTGTTCTGACCTGTGATCAACATTATCTTCTGATTATTAGATGTACGTTACCTTTAAAAGCCTGTTCATCATATAATATGGTTTTCAGCATCACTCATCATTTCATCTAAACATTAACATTTGTACTAAAAGCTGAGTTAAAATACTTTTTGTGATTTCTATCAAAATAAAATTCTGTCTTATTTTGTGTGTCTTTGTTTAATAAACATCACATTTTCTTGTCCAATGTTTTTAGTTTAGTAGAAGATTTATTTTTCTGTTCTGTTCCTTCAGCTGATATTACAGCATTGCTTCTCAAAGTGTGGGACGCGCCCCCTGGTGGGGTATGGAGACATTACAGATGGAGCTTTCTTCATCTGTTTATCTATAAAACTGTGTGTGAAGTGAATATCTCCCCAGTGTCTGTTAGACCTGAAATTTAGTCAACGGCTTCTAAATACCACAAGTGTGTGTATCTGTTATTTTGGAGTCATTTCCAAATGTTTATTTTAATTTTATTTGTCCTGGACGACACATTCATGTTCACCCAGAAGTGGAACCTATTCATCTTTTGACCTCAGTGTGAGGGGGCGCTAGAGCGCCATCTATCTCTATTTCATTGCACAGCTCCGCCCGGTGTGTGCTAGAGCCAATCACAGTGACGAGCTAGAATCACGTGTGCGGCCAGAGCCAATCGCTGAAGACCTGGAGTAGCACCAGACAGACGAGAGAAGATAGTTTAAGCTTCTTTCACAACTTCTGAACTTCTGTGGACACATAGTTTTTACTGTTCTTTATTTGGTGATGACGTTTCAAAATGTTTATTTTCATGTTTGTTTGAACGTTCGCTGTTTAGACCAGACGGACAGGACCCAGAAGTTATGATGGCAAAGTTCTCAGTGGATACAGAATTATAAACACTGATATTTTCACCATGTGATTAATAACTAAATGTGCACCTGAGATATAGATGCTGAACGCACACGGAGCCGTTTAGAGAGAGAGAGAGAGAGAGAGAGTTACGACGATGGAAGAGTTCCAGGAAGTTTCAAATAGTTCCTGCAGGTCTGTTTCTTTCTTTTCTCTAAACAGTGTGTGTGTGTGTGTGTGTGTGTGTGTGTGTGTGTGTGTGTGTGTGTGTGTGTGTGTGTGTGTGTGTGTGTGTGTGTGTGTGTGTGTGTGTGTGTGTGTGTGTGTGTGTGTGTGTGTATGTGTGTCCACACAGTAACCAGGAGTACAGGTACACACACACACACCCTCACCATACATAAGGTATTTATAATAAAAATATACTAAATGACTAAAATAAAATAAAGAACTAAACAATATTTTTACATAAAGTACACAAAACGACAATAGAAATGCACAAAAATATACAAAATGACTCCATAAAACATACATTACAGAAAAATACACCAAACTACAACAAAAATATGAAAATGACTCAAAATACACAAAACTAAATATTTATACACAAAATGACAACAGAATCACTACAATGGCAACAAAAAACAATTATACAAAAAATGCACAAAAAGACAACGAAGATACAAAAAGTAAGTAAATAGCTCTAGTAGCTCTAGTAGCTCTAGTAGCTCTAGCTCCAACTGTAGCTCTGAACAAAAAGCCCGTGCTCTGGGTGGAAAAGCCATATTTGAGGCTATGTGTACAAAGGTTTGTGGTGGAGCATAAGCTCATCTGTTACGGTTTGGAAATCATCGCAAAGGTGAACCAGGTGGTCACACCACAGCAACTCAAAAAATCATTCGCAGAAGTAGCACTTCAAAACTTAGTCCACCCTGAGAAGATCGACTTACTGATTAGCCACAGGGAAGGTTGCCTGGTCCCACAGCCAATAAGAATTGTAGGAGACCTCGTCCTCTGGGATGGACCCCTGGGTACGACCATTGGTGGATCTCATCCTGACCTCTTTGAAGTGATAGACCTGGAGGCACACAGGTCTGAAACCCACTTTGTGTTTGAGGAGAATAGCTTCAAGGGTTTTCAGGGTGATTCTTGTGGATCTGACAGAACCTAGCAAAGTCCAAATGGAAGGACGAGAAACAATCCTCCGAAGTACCGCGACTACCAATAAAGAAGTCTTTGAATGGTTCAAATGGAACCATGGTGTGGCGTGTGACCCTCAATGTGGTGGCTGCAAGTGTGGTAATTACGCTCCTGGAGGCAAAGAAATAGCCCATCAGATACTGTTAAGTCAGATTGCTGGATTCTATGGTCCCATAGGTCTTGCCACACCTGCAAAACTGAAGGGAGCAATCCACAAGGACAGTTATGGCTACCAGACCCTTTATGCCAACCGCATTGACGAGTTCCAAGAGGCTGGACCAGTAGAAGACTGAAGGTGGGTTGAGGGCAGTCACGACATAGCAGACATCATTACAAGGGGAGCAACTCCTAAAGAGCTTAATGAAGTGTCAACAGTGTTAACAAGGCCCAAAGTTTCACAGATGGCCTGAAGTTGACAAGCCTGTAAAAATGGCCAAGGAGCCTAACGCGCACGGGTCAGAGGGTGAGCTCTAAACCCCACGGCACAATGAAAGTGAAGGCTGGTGTCATTTAGGTTAGAGAGGGACCGGAGAGGGTCCCATTCCTCTCTCTAACACTCCCTCTATGTCTGCTTCTTCCCTTGTGTGTTTGCTCCTGTTCTCCTTCTGGCTTTTGTCTTGCAGGTCCGTGGGATCCTCAGTGTGGAGTTACAGAGTCTCAACAACTCTGTCTCCACCCTTTCCTCTGCACACACCCAACACAGCATAACGTGGATGGCTGTTCATCATAGGAATGGGATCCACACAAGGTTCCTGCTGCTTAACAGAAGGTTTTCCTTGCCGCCATGATGAATTCATGTTGGGTGTGGGATACATATGTATGTGTATATACGTATATATGCATATGTGTGTATCCATAAAATGAAGAGTCCGTCCTTAAGACTGCTCTACTGTAAAGTGTCTAGAGATACCATTGGTTATGATTTGGCGCTATACAAATAAAGATTGATTGATTGATTGATTGAGTAGACAATGGAGAACCTACACAGGAGGTTTTCTGCCTCTGTCTTCATGAAATCAAGGACAAAATTGTAATCTTTGAGGCTCCACCCACTGCCAAAGTTATTCATAGTCTAAATATTCTCATTACACTGATTGACTCTTCAGCAGTGATTTAAGCATTTCATTTATAAAACAAATTGTGACGGAGCAGGTCCGTCACTGACCGCGGGCAACAGCACACACACACACACACACACACACACAGTTAAATAACATAACCTCTCCTTCCTTCCCCAGTCATAGAACAACCAAAGGTCACACTTAGAAGCTCTAGTTGTTAAAATACATACATTCAAAGCGCTCTGACCTGCAGTCGTCCCATGTAGGGATGAGGAAACGGGGCACATTACTTCTGCCTTTTTTATAGTTTATTGATACCACTAATGGTCACATGATGCGGGTAATTGAGATATTAATTGTTCTTGGGGGAAAATAAGTGTTATTTGGGGTTTTGATTTAATTTAAAATAGGTAATTAAAAAACCTATAAATTAATGATGGGGACGACAATGTGTGGAATGGTTTATTTAGAAGAAACTATTCTTTGGGAAAAATAGATCATGAGATTGATGACGCCCAGTAGGAGGGGCTTTAACTTTAAATACAGGCTGCTATGGTTACAGAGCAGGTAACACCAGGTGATGACAGAGTTGTCTGATGAGTCACAGAAGGACTCTATTCAACTTGTTTTTTTTGTTTGTTTTATTTCATTGTAACTATTGTAAATAGTATTTCTTCATCTTTGTTTTTTCCTGTGCTACACCTTTGGAGGCCGGCTGTAAATGAATTCAACATCACTAAAATCTTCTGACTATGCCTGTGTTTTGCCCACTCTTTGGAGTGTTTTTGGGAGGACCCCACGACACAAATCAAAACAGTTTACTGGTTTATAACATAAACATTCATTTGGATTCTACATGTGATGTCATTTGATAACAGTAATGAAAGACAATGATATGTCTATGCTGGTCAGATCATATCAATGTCAATCACACATGGAGGACAGAGCCCATGTTAACTGTGATCACATTAAGGTGTTCTACTTTAAATGAAGTTTGTAATATTTAAAGTTCATGTTTCTCCTATATTTACTAAAGAACATAATATATACATAACCACAGTGACGTGCCGTGACCACTAGGGCTGGGTAGGCACGTTGCAAATCGAAACCACCAATGACAATTTCATATGTTTCTACTGTCAAGTGATAATTCAATTCAAATCAACTTTATTTGTATAAAGCAATTTTCAACAAAATCATCTCAATGCACTTATCAAAATATAAAATTCATAATAAGAAAGAAAAAACCCAATAAGATCCACATGAACAAGTATTTATCATCTAACAAAACCAACATCATAAACACCATTAAAGAAACATAAACATTATTTAATATAGCCTCCATACTCTCCAACAACATATATCTCATGACACGACAGCACATCTGTTGTTTGTGTTGGAAACACAGAAACAGAGAAAATAACAACAACAACAACTCAGAACATCCTCAGTGAGGAGCATCCACAAAGTCAATCCTTCCTTTTGTTCCATTCACTGTAGAAAGAACCAACAATGTTCTGACCTTACCTTTGCTGAAGCTCTGGTAGCTCAGGTGTTGGTCTCCATCTTTTAAAAGATGTTGTTTTTCCTCAAAACAAAGTTTCTTTATCATCTCTAGCGCTGTCATCCTGACTGTAGTGTTACCTCGACCACTAGCTAGAGAACGTAGCAGCAGCAGTCACGTGTCATCTATTCACTAATGTGCTGTGAACTTACGTATAGCATTTAGCATAGCACGGTTATGTCTAAAGGCAGATCTCTACACTGCCTTTGCACGAAAATTGGATGTCATATTGAGGACCTGACTGCGCATGCGCAAACACGTAAAATCACGCAATGATAACGGAGGCAGAGGAGCGACGTGCCTTTGGGAGGGGGCGTGGCCTCCCTCTGCCTTACAGCGGAGCGAAAAAAAAAAAAAAGACTGTGAAGCTGTTCCAGGAAACAACGCTGTTTAGTAATTTGGGCTATGAAACGCACAAAATTCGGACACTTTCAAACTTATAGGTACTGTAGGCTATTGGAAATGGAAAAATAAATAATTTATAATTAAAAAAAAAAAAAAAAATTATAATTAAATAATCAAAAAATCAATTCACCCTTGGGTAGGCACTGCCTACCTTGCCTACCCTGACGGCACGTCACTGCATAACCATAATATGTTTCATTTGTTATTACTGTGACCTTAAAGCAAGACAGTCCCTGGTCGGAGCAGGCCTTTCTGTGGGGAATTCTGGGTTCCTATTATACACCATCATGGGGGTACACCCTGGGCAGTGTCCCAGTTCTTTACAGGGCAACCTACAGACAGACCACCACTCACACTCACTCCTACAGGTCATTTAGAGATTCTGATCAACCTAACAGTCATGTTTTTAGATAGTGGGAGGAAGCTGGAGAACATGCAAACTCCACACAGAAAGGACCCAGGTTTCCACCCCAGGGCTTGAACCCAGGACCTTTAACTGTGAGGCACACGTGTTAACCACTAATTCACCCAAATATGTGTACATTTATACCAAAGATATGTACATTTGGTTATTTACTGATTCTAATGGGTTTCAGGTCAGGTTGTGACAGTGTGCCTCATGTCTACACCAGACCCAGATATCTCCTTGTACTTCTCTGTCCCTGAACTTGATAAATGGATGAATGAATTTTTTTAATTTTTCACAAGCTGAAAACGACGCACAACTTTAAGATGCAGTTCCACAGCCAGGCAGCCTGATTAGTGTGGCTGGTCACATGATCTATACTATAATTCAAGGGAGGTCTGTGTGTGTGTGTGGATGGATGTGAGTGTGTGTGTGGAGCAAATATTTCCCCGACACGATGCCAGTTTGATCTGAAACTCGGTCGACGGGTTCCAAATACCCCGAGTGTGTGTATCTGTTATTTTGGAGTAATGTGGTTATTTCAAAATGTTTATTTTAATTTTATTTCACTTCTGGACGGCCCCGAAATGAAACCTATTCAACTTTTGACCTCAGGGTGTGAGGGGGCGCTAGTGCACCATCTATATCTATTTCACTACACAGCTCCTCACACGAGCAAGAGTCACGTGTGCGGCCACTCCTCCTCCACTTCCTCCTGTGCCATGCTATCGTTAGCTTCTCAAACACGGAGCTCTCTGAATAGATCACATCTGTTGAGAGACGACTTCCGGTATCCATTTTGAAGGTGAAACAGACGAACTGTGAATCATCTGCTATGCATCTATCGGCTATCTGCATCGGCATCTACGCTATTTTGGGAAGTAAACATGCACGTTTATCCGTAGCAGAGCATCACACGCTGGCGAATCCCCGGAAAAACCCGCAAAGTCCGTTTAAACGTGCACATACTTCTAATGTCGGCAGTTAAGAAAGCTAAGCTCAAGCTTATCACATGGTGCTCGAGGTTATACACGTAGTCGACGCATCGACGGAGCCATGAATGATGTGAATAAATATTAGTCTTTATTATTATTGTTTTATCTTATAGTTCCTGGTATTCACTACAGTGTTAGGTTTTTTTTAAGGTTTATTTTAATTTAGTTTATTATTAATAGTTTTTAGCATATTACATTATTTTGTTATTGCAATTATTACTATTATTCTCATTATAACATTACTTTTATTACTATTACTATTTTCACTAATAATATTATATCCGTATCATTATCTTTATTATTATCAGGGCTCTACACAAACTTATCCAGTGGTGGCACTGGTGTGACCAACTTTCTCTGTTAGTCGAGGGGTTGTACAGTATAGACATACATGATGATGAATAGTTGACTTAACTGGCGTACTATAGTTTTGTATGAAGTAAAGATTGACAGTGACTCAAAATATATTTGCACAATGTTTTAGTGTCAATGTAAAGTTTTTGACATAGACTTTTTTAAAGAGGAGATTTATGGTGATTTCACACACACACACTCAGTATCACCTCACTGTTTGAGTGTCCTACATGCGTACACTGCAATGCCTATGTATGGAAAGAGGAGAGGAAAGGATTCTGTTGCGTGTCTGGAGAAATAGACCTCACATATAATCCCACTAATCCTAAACCTGGCTCAATCCCACCACAGCCTCCAAATGCTATCAAGGACCTTTTCATGAATCAAAACTTTGTTAAACAAGCTAAATAATACAACAATGCATTGGCAATGGAAAGCATTGGCATAAAAGAGATCACTATTCCTGGTTTCAACCCAGGCGTACGAATACAAGGAAAAGTTTTTCATTTTATTGCCGGCCCTCTTCCTCAACAGGGTCAAATGCCCAACTGCTCAGATCTACTTCCATGATTCTTCCAATGAAGTGAAATTACGTCGTACTCATGCCTCAAACAATGATCTGAATGAAGAATTCTTGCTTAGAGCACAAGAGGCCATTCACTGGTGAAACCCAAATGTACAACAGTTCAAGTCAGCAGTTGAGTACATGAACCAAAATGACACTGCTGATGATCTGAGAATTGTCCTAACAGCTCACTCTCGCCGTCGTGACCTTCATCGTGGCACTGTGAATCTTCCGTCACTGGACAGTGATGTTGCAGTCATTGCTCCAGGAACCACTCCTACTGAGCAATTTGGAACGATGGTTGTGACTCTTCACCTCAGAGGACAACTTCAGAAAACCAATGCCATTCATCCAGCATATGATCCACTATCATATGTGCTTCTTCTGCCACAGGGCTCTGAAGGATACCACACTGAACTGATAGGTGTCACCCCAACAAACTTTTAGAAATTCCACCTTCAAGTGCGCAACACTGATCATCACTTTAATTTGCTGCATCGTGGTGGAAAACTCACACAACAGTATGTATGTGACATGATGGCTAAAATTGAATCACACTGGATTCGCCACAACCAGAAATCCATCAAGGCAGAAAAATACAATGTCATTGTTGATGCCCTGAGTAGTGACACTGAGATCATCCCGGGACGACTAACCATACTGCCCCCCACGATTTATGCATCACCAAGATGGTACGCCAAAGAATTCCTAGACGCCATGGCCTTGGTCAGAGTCAAAGGCAAACCAGACTTCTTCCTCACCTTCACTTGCAACCCCAACTGGGCTGAGATTAAAAGATCACTTTTTGAAGGTCAGCAGACCCATCAAAGACCAGACATCACTGCCAGAGTATTCCACATGAAGGTGGAAGCTCTACTCACAGACCTTCTGAAACATGACATACTGGGACATGTGGATGCATTTGTGATGGTGAAAGAAACTCAGAAAAGACATCTTCCTCATATACATATGCTCATCACCATGGTGCAACGTGACAAACCCAGGACCTCCACTGATATTGATCGCATCATATCTGCAGAGATTCCAAACAAAGACACAAATCCACATCTACATCACATTGTCACATCACATATGATTCACGGCCCATGTGGACAATGGAATCGTAACAGTCCATGCATGGTTGACAGAAAGTGTTCAAAGGACCACCCCAAACAGTTGAGACATACCACAAGCTTCTCAGACAACTCTTACCCACTGTACAGTAGACGAGCTGAAGACGCACCTGGCTCTCCAATCTTAAAGACAATCAGAGGGGGCATAAAAGTGTCCGTCAATAATGAGTGGGTTGTGCCATACAATCCATACCTACTGCTCCTATACAATGCACACATTAACCTTGAAATTGTCTGTGTTGTCTCCAGTGTCAAGTATTTGTACAGATACTTGGAGAAGGGTCCAGATCAATGTCTTGTGAGGTTGGATGTGGCTGACCGTGAACAACTGAGATACGATGAGGTGACGCGCTATGAGTTAGGTCGGTACATCACTGCATCTGAGGCCTACTGGCGAATCTATGAATTCCCCATCCAACAAAAAAAACCACCCGTAAAAACACTGGCAATTCATTTAGAGAATGAACAGGTCATCATGTTCAATGATGACGGCGCTGTCCACAACTTACTGGACGCCGGACCACCTGCAACTACACTGAGTGCCTTTTTTAAAGCAATGTCTCTACATCCACACATGGGACACATTGTGTACCCAAGTGTATTTCAACACTTCACAAACACAGGTAAGACTTTTCAATTGCGAAAAAAAAGACAAAGTTCCCACGATTATCGCATGGCCGACACCGTTGGACGCATTCCAATGATTGCCTTCAACCCACACACTGCTGAACTGTTCTATCTCCGCATCCTTTTATACCGTATCCCAGGACCTACTTCCTTCAGAGACCTCCGTAAAGTTGGAGATGTGGTCATGGACACCTATCTGGCTGCACATGGCATTGTTGACAATGACCAGGAAGTGGATTCTGTTATGGAGGAAGCAGCAAATGTGACCTTTGGCCCAGCACTACGTGAAGTATTTGCCGCCATGCTCATGTTTGTGCTTAGAGGAGAGCACTTGCAGTTTTGGGAAAGGCACAAAAGTGTTCTTTGTGAAGACTTCATGCACAGAGCAGTGATGAATGAGCCAAATGAAAACATTCTGAATCAAGTGCTTCTCGACCTCAAGGACCACATTGAAAGACATGGTTTCACACTGAGTGCAAACTTTGGACTCCCTGAGCCTAATCCACTTCATGATCAAAATCAGACTCCCCACATCATCCAGCACGAAACAGCACAACATGGAGGAACTTCACGCTCAAATTACTCAAACAGAAAACACACTTAATCCCGAGCAGCAAAGTGTTGTCAAAACCCTGATAGAGAGCGTGAAACAGGGTCTTGGAAAGATGACCGCCCTTGATGCAAGTGGTGGGACAGGAAAAACCTTTGTATTGTGCCACATCCTGAACAAAGTTCGTGCAAAAGGCAAAGTTTTATTTTATTATTATTTATTTTTATTTATTCAGTTTATTTCCGACATGGTTACATTCACTTTTTTTTTTTTTTTTTTTTTTTACATTTTTTGTACATGCCGAAAAAGGAGACGAGAGAAGCAGTTTGCTTATCCGGGTCCCGTCCCCTGTTTTACCATCGCAAATTTACATGGGTTTACATGTCTCTCTGGTCAAACATTCTTGATTTCTTCTGAACGTCCATCTGTAGTCACAAAGATAGAGTGTTGTCCTCTCTATCTTTGTTTGTGTTGGCCTTGTTCCCTGCCAGACGTTGTTAGCATTCCTCCAGTTCAAGAATAGTTCCTCTTTCGAAGGTGTTTGGAAGGTTTTTCCCTTTTCATCCACAATGTCACCTTGTTTTGTCTCTACATCAAGGGTAATCCAGCTGTTGTTAGTTCTATTGGCAGTGTTGTATCCTCCACTGTCTGATGATGGGATCAGATCCAACTTGTATAAACACATCACTACATCCCAGTTCACAAGCAAGGCAGTATTTTAATGTAATATATCTTAGTTCATAAGCGTGTTTCTAACTGCTGTTATTAGTTTTATTGGCAGTGTTGTATTTTCCACTGTTAGATTTAACTTGTATAAACACATTATTATATCCCAGCTCATAAGCAAGGCAGTAATTTCATTGTATAAAAAAAAAAAACGTGTTTCTAACTGCACATATGACAATAAACACTTTGAATTTAAATTTAATGTAATCCTTAATCACCCCACCACCTAGCAATTGAAATGAATAAATGACAGACCTTTTTTACTCTTGGTTTCACATTTAAATCGGTCTCCGTAAAATAATCACAGTCTGAGTTTTATTTCCAGTGTTTATATAGATCTGGGTCCATATCCATGATTACCATCAGTAGTGTTGTTGTTTAGGTGGATCCTTCGTATTTTCCCAAGTTGTCCATCGTTTTGATGAGAACTGGTTTTCCGTCCTCTTCTTCCAGGATGTAAATCCTGCAGTTTTTTGACCAAATCTTTCCTTCTTTTTTTATTTGGCGTGCTTTCCATGCAATGCTTGCATTTTGTTTCGTCAGGTTTTCATTGATGTACACCTTCGTTCCCTTGAGTTTATTTCCTTGCTTGAGTATTTCTCCTTTGAATTTTATATTCGTGATGGTTATTTTTACAGCTCTGGTATCATTTCTCTTTGGCAGGAGATGGCAGGAGTTGATGTTGTTAGGGTTCAGGACAATGTCCTTCGACTTCAGGAAGTCAATGACCTGTTGTTCAATCGATTTTGTTTCTTCGTCACTCCTGGGTTTTATCTTTAGGCCTGTGATGATGACATCTTTCTCTCTTTCCTTTTGTTCCAGCTGTTCAACCCTCGCGTTCAACAATTTTATCTCTTCAGCATTTCTTTCATTCTTTTCTTTCAGTACCTTTGTTTCGCTTTGTAGTCTTTCCAGTGAGTTTTCCAGCGTCTTTTCCAACGACTTTATCTCGGCAGATAGGTTTTGTAGACCCTCGCGTATCATCTCCTTGACCTCTTCCAAACCCGAATTGGGTTCTGAAGGGCCTCCCTGCGGTTTTTTCACCATTTTCCTTCAGTCTTGGGCCCAGTTTTTCAGGCTGTTCAGCTGTAGCCAGCTGTAGCCAAGGTCGTGTTATCGGAGCAAACGAAAACACGTCTGCTGTCTCCAAAGACCAGAGACTAGAGACAAGTGGCTCTTGCAACAGCCGCGAGTGGCATCGCAGCAACCCTACTGCCAGAAGGCACCACCTTTCACAGTAGAACAAAATGTCCTCTCATTCTCACTGATGAATCCACTTGCGCTGTCAGTGAACATGACAACACTGCCACACTCATTAGGATGGCACATCTCATGGTTGTGGATGAAGTGACGATGATGGATCGCCGTTCATTAGAAGCAGCAGACCGTACATTTGGTGGCATCACAATGGTCTTTGGTGGCGACTGGAGGCAAATACTGCCCGTTGTGCCACATGGTAGCCGAACCGAGATCATAGGACGGTGTTGTAAGAGCTCATACCTATGGAAAAATGTTGAAACTCTCAGTCTAACAATAAACATGAGAATCTCTCAAGCTACAGAACATCAACAAGCTGAAGAAAACTTTGCCAAATTCCTCTTAGACCTTGGCGAGGCAAAAATTCCAATAGTTCCAGAAGAAGGTGAATTCGCAATTAAACTCAACAACACACTGACAATTTCTGGTGACAAACTAAAAGACATTTGGGTAAATTGGGTGTATGAAGACATGCTGGCCAACATTTCCTGTCCAACGTGGCTATGTGAACGTGTCATATTATGCCCAACTAACTCAGAAGTCGACACAGTAAATGAGTACATGACCAAGAGAAGAACACGTTTGCAACAGCGTTAACCACTCTCTCATGCTCACCCAGTAGTTGGGGGGAGGCTGGAAGCAGTGAGAGGTCCAAACAGACCCACTTCTGACCCGGCTTACAGTTCTCTTAACCTTCATACTACACAGAATCTGAGAGTGTGCTTCCATTATTTTTAACTTCTTTAGTAATTACGCTTAAAAACGTTTTTGATTTTGAAATCAATACAAATTAGACCAAATGAGACATGAGGGGGAGGAGCGTCTGAGCGGCACGCACACTGATACTACGTACTATTACTGCTAAGAACTAACACACTAACCTCTAACATGGTGTGGTGGTGGGAATCCAGCCACTAAAGGACTCACTCAGTGTGTTCATGTGTTCCAGTCCCAAGCCTGGATAATGGAGAGGGGCACCTTTACTGTAAAACCCGCCAATTTTCTCACCAATTGTCTCTTTTCTATGGTCGTATGTTGGATGTACATGACATGTTTACGTGTAATTAATTATGTGTTTTTCTTTGCCGAGGTATGGTCTAAAGTCAGGGGATGCTCTGGTACATTTATGATTCATTTACCTACAGTAAGTCCAGCAAACATTGGTGCAACCTTTATCTATATATCATGTTCATGTCCCATAGAATTTAAACAGGGAAATCACACGATATTTTATTTTGCACCCACAAATATACACCTTCATAACACTACAGAGTATGTACACCTCTATGTACATACAACCTTCAAACACATTCTCATTTGGCCATAATTAACTCTTAAGCGCCCACTATATGAATGCATACTTCCGACGGGTACTGTACTAGTCTATACTATAATTCAAGGGAGGTCTGTGTGTGTGTGTGTGGATGTGTGTGTGGAGCAAATATTTCCCCGACGCGGTGCCAGTTCGACCTGAAACTCAGTCGACGGGTTCCAAATACCCCGAGTGTGTGTATCTGTTATTTTGGAGTAATTTTGTCATTTCAAAATGTTTATTTTAATTTTATTTCACTTCTGGACGGCCCCGAAATGAAACCTATTCATCTTTTGACCTCAGGGTGTGAGGGGGCGCTAGCGCACCATCTGTTGAGAAACGACTTCTGGCATCCATCTTGATCACAGTTGAGACCACTTTTTGAAGGCGAAACAGGTGAACAGTGATCAACTGTTCCAAATACCCTGAGTGTGTGCATCTGTTATTTTGGAGTAATTTGGTGAAGCAAAACGGTCAAAACTTTAATTTTATAATTACGGCTCCCTTGGTAAGAATGCACTACTTCCAGTTCCGTGTTCATGACGTCACCGTGTCGCAGTTTGGGCTAAAAAAAAAAAAAAAAAGGTCAATATTAAAAAATGTTTTTGTACCGCTAAAAGTCATTTAAGTTAATATTTCATGGTTATTTAATATTATTCCCGTGATTCCAAACTTCTTTTAAATCTCGGGTCACAAACTCACTTCCTCCTTCGTCTCCATGACTGTGGGCGGGGCCTGTGCTGACAAACATTCAGAGGAATGTCACGTTTTTGTGAGTGGAAGGATCCACAACACGGCTCCACTATGATTATTGTTTGTGAACGTACTATTCTGGTAAATAAACATGCATGTTTATCCTTGAACACAGCGTTATAAACGCTCATATTTTCACCACGTGAATAAAACAAAAGCACGTGAGGCTTTTACTCTGTAGCAGAGCATCACACGCTGGAGAAGTCATTTATAGCAGAAAAACCTGTAAAGTCCATGTTAACATGCACATAGTTCTAATGTCGGTAGTTAAGAAAGCTAAGCTAAGCTAAGCTAAAGCTAATCACATGGTGGTCGAGGTAATAAACCTAGACGCTGCATCCAAAGAAGGAGAGATGAATGATGTGACTACATATTAGTCTTTCTTATTATTGTTTTATATTATAGTTACTGGTATTATCATGTAATATTATCATTGCTATTACCTTATTTATTATTTATTATTGTATTATAGTTACTGGATTCTCATTATATTTTATTGCTATTATTATTATAACTATTACTACTTCTACTATTAATATTATATCCCTATCTAATTGTACTACTACTTTATTATTGTTATTGCTATTCTTATATTCTATTTATTATTTTTTATAACCATTGCTATTACTACTATTACTACTTTCACTATTAATATTATATCTCTATCTAATTGTATTATTACTGTATTGTTATTGTTACTCTTAAATTATTCTTTTTTATTATTTTATCTTATAGTTACTAATATTCTCATTGTATTATTATTAATATTGCTATTACCTTATTATTTTATGTTTATTATTGTTTTTATTATTGTATTACAGTTACTGGATTCTCTTTGTTATTTTGTTATTGCCATTATTATTATTATTATTATTATTATTATTATATAGTTGTACTACTACTGTATTAATGTTATTGGCATTATTATAATGACCATTATATTTTTAAACTCCTTTTTAATTATTATTTTATATTATAGTTACTGGTATTCTCATTGTATTATTAGCATTGCTATATTATCATAATTTTTATTATCATTGTATTATTATCAACATATTACCATGTCATTATTTAATATTTTTTATTATTGTTTTTTTTATCATATTATTGTTACTAGATTCTTATTATATTGCTTTGTTATTGCTATTATTATTATTATTATTATTATTATTATTATTATTACTACTATTATTATTATTATTATTATTATTATTATTATTATTATTATTATTATTACTATTATTATTATTATAACAAGCAGTGGCTGAAGTAATAATAATAATAATAATAATAATAATAATAATAATGGGTCCACAACACGGCTCCACTATGATTGTTTGTTCTGTGCAAGGGTGAGTTTTTCTTATATTACTCTATGTGCTAAGAAAGATGCTAACAGCTACAATGTAAACACACACACGGCTGATGCACGTTCGTGCACTACACCGGGATGAAACTACTGAACTCACACAGAGCCATTTAGAGAGTTGTTGTTGCAAAACGTTTATTTTTCGTGGTACTTCTGTGTCTCTCTTAACAACCTGCGACGAATTATGTGTAAGACGCACGCGAGAGAGATAACACACGGAGGAGATGGATGGAGACACACACACACACATACAGTATTTATAATAAAAATATACAAAAAACAATTATACAGAAAAAATACACAAAAAGACAACTGAAAGATTAAAAAAACACAATGATGACATTAAACCAGGATAATTGCACCCACATTTTACACCCGCAAATATACCCCTTATGCTCCCACAGGAATACATACTTCCAATGGGCACTGGACTAGTCAGAATAACAATGGGAAACAAAGAAGAGACTTGGATCACTGAGCACTGTTTGAAAGGTATGTTTATGTATTAATATGTTCTGCAAATATAACTGAGGAAATTACAACTTGTGAAAATATAGATTTCTTTAATAGAGCAGCTCAGCAAAGGAAGCTTTTTTTTCTGGAACTGTTAGATTTTACTAAATAAACCAGACAAATGATCAAGTTTTAAGTTCAGTAAATACAAATATAATCCTAAATATACTTTTTCTTCTCATCAGGTTCAGAGATGGCCTAACATCTCTAGGTATCTGAGATGTTCTAACATCTCTAGGTATCTGAGATGTCCTAACATCTCTAGGTATCTGAGATGAACTAACATCTCTAGGTATCTGAGATGAACTAACATCTCTAGGTATCTGAGATGTCCTAACATCTCTAGGTATCTGAGATGAACTAACATCTCTAGGTATCTGAGATGTTCTAACATCTCTAGGTATCTGAGATGTCCTAACATCTCTAGGTATCTGAGATGAACTAACATCTCTAGGTATCTGAGATGTCCTAACATCTCTAGGTATCTGAGATGTTCTAACATCTCTAGGTATCTGAGATGAACTAACATCTCTAGGTATCTGAGATGTTCTCCTTCACAGATCAAAGGCCTTTTTGTCAATGATGAGAAGCTTTAACAGATCATTGTCTCTGAAAGAGGAAGTGATGCGTTCTAAGAAGAGTGGACGACCTTCTGGCTAAGATGACCTTCAGGATGCTGAATGTAAGCTATGTGCTGGACATAGTGTTTAAACACACACACACACACACACACACACATAATGAATGACGTCACATTTTACAATAAAATACTTTGACTAAAATGTTAAACACTACTTGATACTAAATACATGTGTTCAGCAGAAAACAGTGACAATTTCCAACTCTTCACTGAGACGTTTCTACACATTGACCTGCATCTGTCAGTTAAACTACTGTACATAAAGATCTACAGTAGACCTCAATAGAATGTGGGCGTGAGACCTTCCCATTTCATTTTAGGGTCATTAACTATTATTAGTCAATATCAGGTACATTTCTTTCAGTATTGTTGTATTTTCACCTACAATGATGTATTGATCTCAACCATGATCATTTAGTTTATTAATTTTTATTTTACAGTTGAAAGGGTCGTCTGTGTGGAGGATCTTCTTCTTTCTTTACTGGATGTGACGGAATCACAGCCTGGCTTTGTCTCACTATTACAGATGAACTGTCGTCAATACATGTGACAATATTCTTCACATACAGTTTACGCCGCTTTCATACGTGATATGAGCGTGAGAGGTACAGGAATGTCACTGATTGATTTATAGGTTTTAAGGCTTTAAGCTGATTGATTTATAGGTTTTAAGCAAAGCTGATTGATTTATAGATTTTAAGGCTTTAAACTGATTGATTTATAGGTTTTAAGGCTTTAAGCTGATTGATTTATAGGTTTTAAGGCTTTAAACTGATTGATTTATAGGTTTTAAGGCTTTAAGCTGATTGATTTATAGGTTTTAAGGCTTTAAGCTGATTGATTTATAGGTTTTAAGGCTTTAAGCTGATTGATTTATAGGTTTTAAGGCTTTAAGCTGATTGATTTATAGGTTTTAAGGCTTTAAACTGATTGATTTATAGGTTTTAAGGCTTTAAACTGATTGATTTATAGGTTTTAAGGCTTTAAGCTGATTGATTTATAGGTTTTAAGGCTTTAAGCTGATTGATTTATAGGTTTTAAGGCTTTAAACTGATTGATTTATAGGTTTTAAGGCTTTAAAACTGATTGATTTATAGGTTTTAAGGCTTTAGCTGATTGATTTATAGGTTTATTAAGGCTTTAAGCTGATTGATTTATAGGTTTTAAAGGCTTTAAACTGATTGATTTATAGGTTTTAAGGCTTTAAGCTGATTGATTTATAGGTTTTAAAGGCTTTAAACTGATTGATTTATAGGTTTTAAGGCTTTAACTGATGATTTATAGGTTTTAAGGCTTTAAGCTGATTGATTTATAGGGTTTTAAAGGCTTTAAGCTGATTGATTTATAGGTTTAGGCTTTAAGGCTGTAGTTTAAGGCTAACTGATTGATTATAGTTTTAAGGCTTTAAACTGATTGATTTATAGGTTTTAAGGCTTTAAACTGATTGATTTATAGGTTTTAAGGCTTTAAACTGATTGATTTATAGGTTTTAAGGCTTTAAGCTGATTGATTTATAGGTTTTAAGGCTTTAAACTGATTGATTTATAGGTTGTAATGCTTTAAACTGATTGATTTATAGGTTTTAAGGCTTTAAAACTGATTGATTTATAGCCACTTTTAGGAATTTTCAAGTTTTATTTAGGTTTTGGTTACAGGTTTTATTTATTTCTATACATTGTTCTGAAAATGTAAACTTTTTCTAAAGTGTTTAACATTTACACTTCTCTCAAAAAAATGCTTTGATTTTTTTTTTGTACACCTTTCAACATGCCTGGAATCATGGTCTGATGCTCGTTTACATTTATTTTATTTTTTATTCAGTTTTAAATGGTAAATTTGTTATGTAACGTAGTTATTGAAATGATTGATGTAATACCAATGTGTTGTTTCTTTATGAGTCGTGGCACAGGTTTCTAAACAATACATTGTTCCATGTTTCCTATTCTGTGTGTTGTTTATGTCTTGTTAGTGTAAATACATGCGTTTATGATCATGTGTCACATTTGCTGTTGACAAACTTGAAAAAAAAAAGATCTTTTGAGAATATCAAAAAGTTTTATTTTCCTCCACAGTAATAAGCATTATATAATAACATATAATAATAAGAAGAACACACCTAACATTCTGTACAGTATTAACTACAATGATTTCTTATTAAAGAAGTGCTTAGCAAATAAAAATCTTCTGTACAGTGAGACCTACAGTTAGTCATCAAAATTCACTGGTGAAAGATTAAACATTTAACTTCCAATACAATAACACTCAGTTATGTTATTTTTGCATTATGAAAGCTTTCTGTTTAACTTCTGAGTTACTCAGGAGTCATTTACATTAAGGCACAAAATGTGATATATAATGTTATAATGGTAATACAGTCCCCTGACTTTATGAGTAGTAATCAATATATGATGTAACATTTTCACTTTCAGCTTCTTTCAGTAAAACTTATACAACAAATGGTACAAACCACAGCAAATAGACACTGTAACCATATGTTTGTATGAACATTAAGTATTTAAATAAACACATTTTTACCCCTTTCATAAATAATATAATAGAAATACTTGGAAAATATTCAGGAAAAATGTTTAATAAGTGGAAAAATAGTCATAAAGTTAAGTAATGACCAATCAATTATTTATTAATCATTATTATTAAAAGTTAAAATTTAAAGGTCATGTTCTCAATGTTTTACATGATGTAAAATAAATGGTGGAAAGTCATTTATAAATATAATCTTTTAAATTTAAGCAGAAAAGCTGAGCAAACCTTTGGTTAAAAAAATAAAAAATGGATTTCTCCATCTTCTGGGGTCCATATCTATAAAGTAAAAGTGAAAGAATGTTCTTAACTTTATAGCTCTAGAAAACAACAACCCATCAAATAAACATGATTTCATCATTAGCTGAGAAACAGGAGTAAAATCATTTTACTACATGAAATAAACAGAAGATACATATAAAGCAATAAATGTGCATTCATTACCCATCAAATTAGCACCTGTACTAAGTGTTACCATGAACTCTAACATTACTGAACGTGTGGTTACGATGTAACCGTGGTTCTCTGAGTGAAGAGACTATTTCTCCAGCCAGATACATATTTCATATGTATGGGGAATGACCCCCCTGCTCGTCAGGGTACATGGATAATTCTTTAAGACACTCCGGCTTGCCCGGCCACGCCCCACAGGTTACCTATAAAACACTTGTGCAGGCGTGGGTTCAGTGATAGTTTTGATCGACACGAGTCTCCGAGCGGCCAAAAGAGCTGGAGAGTCTCTTCACTCAGAGAACCACGGTTACATCGTAACCACACGTTCTCTATCGTCTTGAGACTATCTCTCCAGCCAGATACATATTTCATATGTATGGGGTAACTCTTTAAGACACCCCGTGAGGAGACGGTGCAGCCCATAAGTCAATACACCAATACGATAGACGAACTATTTACAAATATACATGTCAATCAGGTGAGGCCCTGCAAGACGCAAGGGCCAAGCCTGAAAGGCAGCGGAACTGCTTAGGTCGGTTCGCAAGACGCCAGAAAGACCCAAGGGGCTCCGATTAAGCTTCGCAAGACGTGAGGCTAACACCGTCAGGGAGACTTAGGTCGACAAGTTGGTCACAAAGGAGACCTCCCACATAGGCAGAGGCCTGCTCCTTGTCCAGTCATCTACCGACGAGCGACACCCAGCACCTGCTCCGCAAAGGAGGGACTGGCGGCTACATTTAGGCGGTAGAATTTAGCAAAGGTGGATTCAGAAGACCATGTGGCAGCTGTACAAATGGCAGCCAGGGAGGCCCCTCGCCATAAGGCCCAGGAGGTAGCCATGCCACGAGTCGAGTGTGCCCGAACCCCGGATGGGACAGGCACCCCCGAGCGTACATACGCCTGCTGAATCGTTTCCACAACCCAGTGGGATAGCCTAGATTTTGACAGGGGCATGCCCATTTTGCTCTTGTCAAAGGAGACAAAAAGTTGATCTGTCTTCCTATAGGGCCGTGTTTGCTGGACGTACTCCGCCAAAACCCTAACCGGGCATAGCGTTGCCAGGCGCAGGTCCTCCTGGCCTCCCTCCGAGGCGGTAAGAGAGCGCAGCTCAATTGACTGGGACAGGTGGAACTCGGATAAAACCTTAGGCAGAAAAGCTGGGTTGGGACGGAGAATTACGCCCGACCCCCCCGGCAAGAACCTGCAACAGTCGCTGTGAACTGACAGTGCGTGGAGCTCACTTACTCTCTTAGCGGATGTTATCGCCAACAAAAATGCAGTTTTGAGGGAAAGCCACTTCAACTCTGCCACCCCAAGAGGTTCAAAGGGGGGATGCTGAAGTGCATTAAGCACCATACTTAAGTCCCATGGAGGAACCAAGGGCCTTTTTCTCTGGGCTGTAAGTCTCTGGGCACCTCTGAGGAAACGCGAAATTAATGAGCAACTATCCTCGGTGAGTATGCACTCACCGATGCGAACAGCCTTGATCGCTGCCACCATACCTCGCAAGGTACCGGGAGACCTTCCTTCCTCAAGCCGGGACTGCAAAAATGGCAAGATTTCCTTGGCTGTTGCTAGGTAGGGATCCACCTTGTGTGCTCCGCACCAAGCAGTGAAGGCCCCCCATCGGTACAAATAAGCAGCCCTGGTGGATGGTGCCCGTGCTTCCTGCATTGTCCGGACTACCGGCTCAGATAAGCCTAAGGTAAGGAGCCTGTCCCTCTCAGGGGCCAGACCACCAACCTGAGTCCCGCAGGGAAGGGGTGGAACAGGGTCCCGCTGGCCTGAGACAGCAGGTCCCTCCGAAGCGGGAGCTCCCATGGTGTTCCATCCAGAAGAGGTGGAATCACTGAGAACCATGGCATGTGGGGCCAAAGGGGGGCCACTAGGAGCAACTTTACCCCCTCCACCTGGATCCTTTGGAGAAGGGGTGGGAGAAGACCAAAGGGGGGGAAGGCGTAGAGCAGATCCTTGGGCCACTGGTGTGCCAGAGCATCCCATCCCAGAGGTGGATCGTCGTTCCTGAGAGAGAAGAAGAGTCGGCAATGTGTCGACTCCCTCGAGGCAAACAGGTCGACCACTGCCCTGCCAAAGTGACGCCAAATCTCCTTGACTACCTGAGGATGAAGTCGCCACTCCCCCGGATGGGGACCCCCTCTCGACATGATGTCCGCCGCTGTGTTTAACAGACCTGGTACATGTACAGCCCTGAGTGAGCAAAAGAGGGGGTGAGCCCACCGCCACAGTTGGGTTGCCAATTTGCAAAGGGCAGGGGAACCTAGGCCCCCCTGCCTGTTGATGTATGCTGCGGTCACAGAACTGTCTGTCCTGACGATGACGTGGTAGCCTCTCAACCTTGGCAGGAGCTGCCGAAGTGCGAGGACGACAGCCCTCATTTCCAGCACATTTATGTGTTGGGTTACCCAGCGGCCAGTCCAGCGCCCTTTGATCCCGCAGCCTTCGTGGACAGCGCCCCAGCCTACTAGGGACGCGTCGGTGAATACGAGCTGGCGATAGATCACAACTCCCAGAGTGCTCCCCCTTGCTATGTTGGCCGAGTCCCTCCACCAACGAAGGGCCTTGTGGAGTCCCTGAGAGACCCTCACTGGGGTCCGGTGGTACGTCTGTGGACAAAGGCCTGTTCTCGACAGGCACCTTTGAACAGGCCGCATATGCAGGAGAGCGAGAGGGACTACTTGCACCATGGCAGCCATCAGACCCATGAGGCGAAGGCAAAGACCCCAATTGACTAGAGAGTGTAGCCGGAAGTGGCTTAGGCAAGCCATGAAGGTCTGCCGCCTTTCTGGACTCAGCACAATGGTCCCCCTCCTGGAATCCAGGACCATGCCCAGAAATACTGTCACCTGTGAAGGTCGAAGCCTGCTCTTTTTGCCGTTCAGCTGCAGGCCCAGCTTGTGAATGTGCTCCAAGAGGAGAGCCACATGATGGCAGCATTGTTCCTCTGAGCTCGTGCATATCAGCCAGTCGTCCAGATAGTTCAGGATCCTGAGTTTGGTGTCTCATGGGTTCAAGGACTGCATCCATACACCGGGTAAATGTACGGGGAGCCAGGGATACACCGAAAGGCAGCACCTGAAATTCAAATATCCTGCTCTCGAAGCCGAACCGCAGGAACCGCCAGTGGCCCTGCCAGATTGGTATCTGGAAGTAAGCATCCTTGAGGTCGATAGTCGCAAACCAATCTCCCGTAGAGATGGCTTGCCTGACCCTGGGAATTGTCAGCATCATGTACCTCAGGGGACGGAGATATTTGTTGAGCCCCCTGAGGTCCAGAACAGGGCGAAGGCCCCCATCCCGCTTTGGGACCAGGAAGTAGTGGGAGAAGAACCCAGCCTGGTGGTCCTCGTGCCTCACCTCCCTTACGGCCTTTTTCCCTAGGAGGGTTAACAGCTCTTCCCGCAGTATACAAGCGTGCTGAGGGTCGTGGACTGAGGTGAAGGTAGCTGCCTTTGTTACCGAGCGGTTTGTGGAGAAACTGCAGGCGGTAGCCATGGGACATAGTTCTCACCACCCATGGGTCCGCCCCCAGGGCTAGCCATGCCGCTCTGCGATGGGCTAACAGAGAGCGGCTGGCTAGCCTTCCTGAACCGTCAGGAAGGAGGGGGGCGCCTTGAGGACCCCTGACCACGGGAAGTGGGTTGTCCCCCTCTTCCCCGGCGGGGAGTGCCACGGCGGCGAGAGGCTTCCAGATGAGGCCTGAGGTCCCCTGGTCCCCATTGTGGGACATGCGGTGTCGGGCGAGGCATTGAGGCTCTTGTTGGCCTTGAACCTCTAGCCCTCCTACGTAAGTCGCCAGAGACTGCTTGCGCACAGCGGCGACTTTCTTGAGCTTGCAGCAACATTTTAGCTGCCTCTGCTCCGAATACAGCCGAAGGATCCACTGGCAGCTTAAGAAAGCAGTCCCGATCTCCTTGCGGGAGCTGAGACTGAGACAGCCATAGGTGGCGTCTGGCGACCCAGAATGAAGCCAGGGCTCTGCCTGAAGCTACTGCCTGCGCCTTCATAATAGAAGAAAGGCATGCAGAAGCGGCCTGGAGCTCATCCACAATGGAACCATCCTGTACCTGCAGAGACAGTTGACGAAGGTAAAGGGACATAATGGCTCCAGTATTAGCCAGTCTGGTTTGTGTAGCCATAGCCCTGTGCATCTTTGCTAGCAGACCGTCCATAATCCTGCAATTCTTGCTAGGGCAGGTAGCCCTACCTAGGACAGAGCTGGAGGGAGAGACCAGTGGCGTGAGAGCCGGGTCCACAGGGGGGAGCGGCCCACAGGCAATTTGCACGCTGTCCTGCATGTTGGACAATATCCGACATGATGCAGACCACCTGTGTGTAACCGGTGCACCGAATTGGTTGCACACTAACTCAACAACTCTCGCACGTTGTTTTCTGTAATTGAAAAGCTCACAACCCCCCCAGATCAGATAGCCCCTGAATTACTGTCAGCTGGAAAATGCAATGAATTTTCTGTATATTTCAATGAAAAAATACAATCAATAAGATCAAACATCAGAACAAACCAGCAAAATCACAAAAAGCTTGAACAACTTCAACCACTGAGGGAGGAGTCAACTACAATGTTAGAGTTTATTACAGTGAACCCAAAAACAATAGAGGAAACTGTTCAGCAGCTGAATCCATCAACGTGTTGCCTTGACACAAAACCCTCAAACTTCTTTAAAACTGTTGTAAAGTCATTTATCACTGATTAGTATCAGATAATTAACTGATCATTCCAATCAGGCACCGTAACAAAATCCCTGAAAGTAGCTGCTGTTAAACCTCTGTTAAAAAGAGAACACTGGATGTCTCTATACTGGCTAACTATAGACCAATCAGCAACCTTCCATTCATGGCCAAGATCATTGAGAAGATGGTCTTCAACCAACTGAGTCAATTCTTAACATTCAACAAAATATTTGATAAATTTCAGTCAGGTTTTGGTTCTCATCACATCACAGAAACTGATCTGATCAAAGTGATCAATGACATAAGGTTGAACACTGATTCAGGAAAAGTATCTGTTCTCATTCTATTGGATCTAAGTCTGCATTTGACACTGTAGATCATACAATTTTGTTGCACAGATTGTAAACATGGGTTGGACTAAATGTTAAAGTAATGCAATGGTTTAAGTCATACTTGAAGGAGCGAAGCTATTTTGTAAGCATTGGAAACTTTGAATCTGACAGATTACCAATGTCCTGTGGGGTTCCTCAGGGATCTGTTCTTGGACCTCTTCTGTTTAGCCTTTACATGCTTCCTTTAGGACACATTTTACACAACTGTAAGGTTGATTATCAGAGCTACGCAGATGACACACAACTATATCTATCACTGAACCCAGATGACTATGGTCCCATTGAGGTGTTGTGTGACTGTTTAGAAAAAGTAAACTGATGGATGAGTGAAAACTTCCTTCAACTAAACCATGACAAGACGGAGGTGATTGTCTTTGGTAACAATGAAAAGAGGACTGCTGTCAGCAAGTATCTGAGTCTGGATCTTTAAAAGATAAAGACCAAGTCAAAAACCTTGGTGTTCTGATTGACTCAGATCTGACATTCAGCATCAGATCAAATCTATCACAAAAACATCTTCTACCACCTAAAGAACATCTCCAGAGTGAAAGGTTTAATGACTCAGAAAGATCAGGAGAAACTGGTCCATGCTTTTATCTCCAGCAGACTGGACTATTGTAATGGTCTTCATCAAACATCTACAGCTGGTTCAGAACGCTGCAGCTCAGGTCTGAACCAGAACAAAGAGGTCAGAACACATTACACTGGCTCCCAGTCAGCCTCAGAGGAGACTGTAAAGTTCTGCTGCTGGTTATAAATGTGTGAATGGGTTTGGTCCAGAATACGTCAGTGAGATGTTAGTCAGGTATGAACCCAGCAGGTCTCTCAGATCTATGGACACAGGTCAGATAGTGGAGCCCAGAGCTCACAGTAACCATGGTGATGCTGCTTTTAGTTGTTATGCTGCAAAGAAGTGGAACAAACTGCAGCAGAGCTGAAGTCAGCATCACATGTGAACATTTTTAAATCAAAGTTAAAGGAACTTTTTTTCTCTACTGTATATGATTGAGAGAGATTTTTTGTCATGTTGTTGATGTAATGATGATTTTACTGATGATTTTAATTGATTTTACTGATGATTTTAAATGTTCTTATTGATTTTAAACAATTGAATGTTTTATCATGTAAAGCACATTGAGTTGCCTTGAGTATGAAATGCGCTATATAAATAAATTTTGCCTTGCCTTAAAATCAGACAGAAGAGGCACTTGCATTGGTGTAGCGGGGGCCTCTCCAACCTCCTCGAACCGGGAGGAGGGCACCCCAAGGTTTTCAGGGAGGGCAACGCCCAGAGCTCTGGCTGCCCTGCCAATAACCTCCTCAAAGCGGTGGGCTCCCCCACCTTTAGAGGTGGTGCCTGCCATGTCCTGCCCATCAACAGGGTCACATTCCTCAGAAGAGAAGACAGTCTCCACATCCACGTCCTCCCCTTCTTCCTCCTCCTCCATCAACTCCGGAGTCGGGGGAGAGAGCGGGCTGGTCTGAGGATGGACTGACAGAGGCTCAGTAACAGGGGAAGGAAGGATATCCTGCCATGACTCTGAACACTCCCCCCTACCCTGCACAGGCTCCGCCCTCCTTCTAATCTTCCCACTGGAAACTGCATGAAGAGGGGAGCCTGCCCGTTTCAGTGCAAAAAACCGACAACGAGCCTCTCTTGTGCGTGCAGGCATGATAAAGCAGTCCATACAGGACTGTGGACTCTCCTTTGATAATATTGCATGTTGGTGACCTAAACACAACACACACATATTTATTTATTTATTTTTTTATTTATTCAGTTTATTTCCGACATGGTTACATTCACTTTTTTTTTTTTTTTCATTTTTTTTTTTTACTTTTTTTTGTACATGCCGAAAAAGGAGACGAGAGAAGCAGTTTGCTTATCCGGGTCCCGTCCCCTGTTTTACCATTGCAAATTTACATGGGTTTACATGTCTCTCTGGTCAAACATTCTTGAGTTGAACAGTCCTTTTTTGTGTATTCTCATCTGTGTTGTCCTCCTCCTCTCTATCATTGTTCGTGTTGGCCTTGTTCCCTGCCAGACGTTGTTAGCATTCCTCCAGTTCAAGAATAGTTCCTCTTTCGAAGGTGTTTGGAAGGTTTTTTTCCCATTTCATCCATAATGTCGCCACTCGGGAATGTCTCTTTTGGACACACAAGTTTGCAGCTTGTTTTGTCTCTACATCAAGGTTAATTCAGCTGTTGTTAGTTCTATTGGCAGTGTTGTATTCTCCACTGTCAGATCCAACTTGTATAAACACATTATTATATCCTAGTTCACAAGCAAGGTAGTATTTTAATGTATTATATCTTAGTTCATAAGCGTGTTTCTAACTGCTGTTGTTAGTTCTAATGGCAGTGTTGTTTTTCCAACTGTTAGATTTAACTTGTATAAACACATTATTATATCTTAGTTCATAAGCAAGGTAGTAATTTCATTGTACAGGAAAACGTGTTTCTAACTGCACATATGACAATAAACACTTTGAATTTAAATTTAATGTAATCCTTAATCACCCCACCACCTAGCAATTAAAATGAATAAATGACAGACCTTTTTTACTCTTGGTTTCCACATTTAATTCAGTCTCCGTAAAATAATCACAGTCTGAGTTTTGTTTCCAGTGTTTATATAGATCTGGGTCCATATCCATGATTACCATCCTCATGGCCATCCTCCAAAGGCATAGAAATGCCACAACCCACACAAAGATGTCCCTGGTGGCCGGCCATAGCCGCCATTACAGTGCTGCTTTCTTTCAGGGGGCGGGGCCCAAGCGTGACGCGCAGCGACACACTTTCTTGTTTACAAACGGCAGTGGACCCGGTTAGCTTATGCTAGTAGCAGCACGTTGCCCAAACACAGAGCGACAGATTGGGATTTGGATTGTGAGAGAGAGGAGAGTGGTTTGCAATCGACTTCTGAGCGCGTCAGCTGCACCGCAGCAATACGCTTCAGAGTCGCCGGCAGCGCCGATACGGCCGGAGCAGCGGAGCTCAGCGGCAGTTCAATCAATCAATCAATCAATCAATCTTTATTTGTATAGCGCCAAATCATAACCAATGGTATCTCAAGACACTTTACAGTAGAGCAGTCTTAAGGACGGACTCTTCATTTTATGGATACACACATATGCATATATACGTATATACACATACATATGTATCCCACACCCAACATGAATTCATCATGGCGGCAAGGAAAACCTTCTGTTAAGCAGCAGGAACCTTGTGTGGATCCCATTCCTATGATGAACAGCCATCCACGTTATGCTGTGTTGGGTGTGTGCAGAGGAAAGGGTGGAGACAGAGTTGTTGAGACTCTGTAACTCCACACTGAGGATCCCACGGACCTGCAAGACAAAAGCCAGAAGGAGTACAGGAGCAAACACACAAGGGAAGAAGCAGACATAGAGGGAGTGTTTGAGAGAGGAATGGGACCCTCTCCGGTCCCTCTCTAGCCTAAATGACCTCTCTCTTAACGCCCTCTCCAACCTCTCTCCAACCGAGCATGCCAGACCCCCCCCCCCCCCCCCCCCCCCCCCCCGGCAGTCTATGCCTATTGCATCTTAATTATGAGCTATGAGCTGGTTCCTAACTAAAAGCTTTATCAAAGAGGAATGTTTTGACCCTAACCTTAAAGGTAGAGAGGGTGTCTGCCCCCCGAACCGTGGTTGGTAGATGGTTCCAGAGAAGTGGGGCCTGATAACTGAAAGCTCTTCCTCCTATACTACTTTTAGAGATGAATGGAACAACGAGTAGTCCAGCATTTTGAGAGCGTAGTGTTCTGGGGGGATTGTATGGCACTACAAGCTCCTTGAGATAGACTGGTGCCTGTCCATTTAGGGCTTTATAAGTGAGAAGAAGAATCTTGAATTCTATTCTATATTTTATGGGAAGCCAATGCAGAGAGGCTAATACAGGAGTAATGTGATCTCTTCTCCTAGTTTTAGTCAGTACACGTGCTGCAGCATTTTGAACCAGCTGAAGTGTCTTAAGCGACTTGCTCGGGCAGCCTGCTAAAAGAGAATTACAATAATCCAGTCTAGAGGTAACAAAAGCATGGACTAGTTTTTCGGCGTCGCCCTGAGACAGGATAGATCTGATTTTAGCAATGTTACGGAGATGAAAGAAGGCAGTTCTTGAAGTTTGTTTTATGTGAGAGTTGAAGGATAAGTCCTGATCAAATAGAACCCCAAGGTTTCTAACAGTTGTGCTTTGTGCCAGAGTAATGCCATCTAGGGCAGTTAGGCTAGCATAGGTTTCTCTAAGGTGTCGCGGGCCCAGTACAATGACCTCAGTCTTGTCTGAGTTGAGAAGAAGAAAATTTTGGTCCATCCAGGCCCTAATGTCCTTTAGACAGGCCTCAAGTTTAGATAGCTGATTTGTCTCACCTGGCTTCATTGATACATACAGTTGGGTATCATCAGCATAGCAGTGAAAGTTAACAGAGTATTTTCTCATAACATTACCAAGGGGGATCATATAGACTCAGAAGAGGATTGGACCTAGCACAGAGCCCTGAGGAACCCCGTAGCTTACTTTAGTGTACACAGAAGACTTATTATTCACGTGTACAAACTGGTACCTATCAGATAGGTAGGACTTAAACCAGTTTAGGGCAGTCCCTGTGATTCCAAGTAATTCCTCTAATCTCTCTAGTAGAATATAGTGATCTATAGTGTCAAAAGCTGCACTAAGATCTAATAAAACCAGCACTGGGGGCGGCACTCCCACCTCTAGTTACCCTACTAATCCCTCCAATTTTAATCACACCTCAACATGCCACCCCCCGGAGGGTGTACCCTCACTTACACCCTCCGGCCTATTACACCACATACACGTATATCCACAGAGGTAGGATGGGGAGCACCGCTCCCCTCCATCCCCCTTCTTTTAATTACACCCCATACATTCACTGAACACACACACTCACACAGGGGATAGGGAAGTGCCTCTCCATTGGGGAATGGAGAGGCACCATAACAGGGTGGTGGGTTGGCTCACATATTTGGGCCTCTCCGGTGGGGGCCTGGCCCCTCTGTTGGTGGCTGGGCCACTACATAGAGTGAAAATACATCAGGATGGTGTGGTCGGGCGTGGCGGTGGGTCTCGGGGGGGCTTTGCTGGGGTCTCTCCTTGCGGGGTCTTTCCGGGCGGTGTCGGCCTGGTGGAGCGCGGGGGCGCTTCCTCCCCTTGGGTGAGGCTTGGTGCTTGTTTCGTCGGCTGGTGGCCTTGGGGGCGGGCCCCGCGGTGTGCGGGCCTGGGGCGGCCTGCCTCGCCGGTTTGGGGGGTGGGTGTGCTGGGGGTGTGCTGGTGTCCTCACCGGGGTTGGGGCGGGGTTGCTAGGTGCCTCGGAGCGATGCTGTTTACTGGGGGGCGGCGCTAGCTGTTCCGGTGGTGGAGGTTGCTGTCGGCCGCCTGGTGGGTCTGTCCTGCCATCTGCGGACTGGTGGGTGGGTCCGGGGCATCTTTGGCTCGGGGCTGCGGTTCCGCACTTGATGTGTGCCTTTGGGGTGCCTCCGTCCCCGCGGTGGGGATCGCCGGTTGCTCGCGGGCCGGTGGGTGGCGCTGCTCCGTGGCTGGCGCTACCCGGGGGGCGGCGGGCCCTGGGCTGCTGGCCTTGGGCTGTCCGGGGCTGTGCGGTCCTGCTGGGCTGTGGCCGGGTCCTGGGCGGGGGTGGGGGGTGCGTCCCGGGGGGCTTGGCCCGGGGACTTGCCCTTGGGGGGCCCTGGTCCCGGGGGGTGCTCCTGGGGCCCGGGGTGATTGGCTGGCTGGCCGGACCGGTCCTGGCGGGGGTCTTTCGGGGCGGGTGCCGCGTGCCGCGCCCTTGCATACCTAATGGTACGGCCCCTGCTTGGGCAGTGCCCCATGAGGCAGGGTGCTGGGGATGCACAAGGCGGTCTGGCTTGGCCCTTGGAGGGGGCCCTGGCTTTTAAAAAAAAAAAAAAAATAAATAAAAAAACTAAAGCCCGTGGCGCGGGCGACGTCAACAATAGGTGATTTGGGGCGCCATGGGGGGCTAGGTTGGGGTGCCTGGGGGCCGACGGGGAGACTCCCGGCGGCCCCCTGGTGCCTTATGCGGCTTGGGGTGTGGTCGTCCTCCCTGGGCGGGCTGCTCCTGGTGCTGCGTTCATTCCGGGTCCCTCTGGCCTGGGGTCGGGTCCCTGCTGGCTCTGGGCCCGGCGGCGGGTGCCCGCCGGCTGCCCGTTCGGCGTGGCTCTGGTCGTCTGCTGGGCATGGGCTTCGGCTCCTCCGCTGGGGTCTCGGGCGGGGAGCTCTCTGGGCCCTCCCCTCGGGGGGTTGGGCGCGGGGGTGTGGGGGGGTGGGGGGGGATGGGGTGGGGGGTCTGGGGGTTGGGGGTTGGATTGGTGGCATGGTGCGCTGGGTCCTTGGCTCCTTGGGGCTTTCTCGGGTGTGTTTGGGGGAGGCGATGGTTGCCTCTCGGTTTGGGATCTTGGGGGCGTTCGGGGGGCTGCTTGGCCGTGTGGTGGTCGCCGGGGGCCCCCGGGTTGCCCGCTCTTGCTGCTGGCCTGGCTGCTTCCGGGGCCCGGGGGCGGCTCGTGGGTTTTGCAGTGGCGGTTCTTGGAAATACATTTGTCATGGATGCACTGGCCTTGGGCTGTGGGATAACACTCATACTGGGCTCAACCACAGACACGTTGTTCCCAAATACCTGTTTTATGGAATTTCCACTCACTTCTTCCTCTGCTCACAGCCACCACCATTATTCCTAAGCCGCACACTGGTCACCAAACTGGCTTGATAACTCAACAATAAGCACAATATACACAACCACAATTTCACATCGCATCACTTGAAATCTATCGACTACTCCCCACCCATTCCATTTCCTATCTTGTATTCCTCTTCCCTGTTAACTTCCCCACCCCTCTTTAACCCCTCACCTTGGTGTAACACTGCCCTCTCTTTTTTTACATCCTCCCTTTAATAAAGTATTTCTTACCCTTCCCTAGGGAGGGCTGGTGATGGTCACAATTATGCAATGAAATAAATAAATTTATTTAATTGCAATAACAAAATATGCATTGCTGTTAAAAGATTGCACTTCTTGTAGTGTTAACCTTCGACAGAATGTGCAGACAAGAAAAAAAAAAAAAAAAAAAAAAAAAAAAAAAAAAAATAATAAAACCAGCACTGAGAGTCGTCCTTCATCTGAAGCCCAGAGTAGATCATTAGTTACTTTAACTAAAGCAGTCTCTGTGCTGTGTTGAGCTCTAAAGCCTGACTGGAAGTCCTCAAACAGGCTGTTGTTTTGAAGAAATTCACAGAGCTGAGCTGCCACAACTTTCTCAAGAATCTTTGAAATAAAAGGAAGATTAGATATAGGCCTGTAGTTTGCTAAAGTGCTGGAATCAAGAGTAGGTTTTTTGAGAAGGGGTTTGATTACAGCTACTTTAAAGGACTGTGGCACGTAGCCTATTGATAGGGATATATTTATTGTCTCCAACAAAGATGGGCAGACCAGGGGAACAACTTCTTTAAACAGCTTAGTTGGGATCGGATCTGAAAGGCAGGTCGATGGTTTGGAGGATGAAATAATAGAGTTAAGTTCCTGAAGTCCTATATGTGTGAAACAGTTTAGGTTAGGCCTATTTACATTTAATGGTACAGCAGGCCCAGGTGAAGGCAGGGAGTGGCTAATTTTATCTCTAATCTTATGAATTTTATGGTTAAAAAATGTCATAAAGTCCTCACAGCTGAGGGCTAGAGGAAACATGGGCTCAATAGAGCTCTGACTTTGTGTTAGCCTGGCTACAGTGCTGAAAAGGTACCTCGGATTATTTTTATTTTCTTCAATTAGTGAGGAATAGTATGTAGATGGACTATGTCGTAAGGCTGTCATGTATTTACTATGGCTTTCTTGCCAAAGTATTCGTGACTCCTCTGTTTTATTGGAGCGCCACATTCTCTCTAATTTACGGGTTGTTTGTTTGAGTGTGTGAGTTTCAGAGCTAAACCACGGAGCTTTCCTCTGACGTTTAATAGTTTTTTCCCTCAATGGGGCAATTGAGTCCAAGGTGGATTTTAGTAGACTAGCAGAGCTATCGACAAGCAGATCCAGTTGAGAGGGGTTATAATTAATATCATAGTTATTTATTGGATGGTGCACTGAGTGTAAGGCAGCAGGAATGGCCTCTTTAAATTTAGCCACAGCACTGTTGGACAGATTTCTACTCCTAACTATTTTATTGCACAGTGCGAGATCCTCTAGGATAATGTTAAAAGATATTAAAAAGTGATCTGATAGCAGAGGATTTTCAGGGTAGACTTTTAGTTCATTAATATCAAGGCCATATGTTAGAACAAGATCAAGAGTATGATTTAAACGATGAGTAGCTTCATTAATAGTTTGAAAAAAGCCAACTGAGTCTATTAGGGTCATAAAGGCTGAGCTCAGGCTATCACTATCTTTGTCCACATGGATATTAAAATCTCCTACTATCAGTATTTTATCAGAACTGAGGACTAAGTTTGATATAAACTCAGAGAATTCTGATAGAAATTCAGAATAAGGGCCTGGAGGACGGTAAATTATCACAAATAAGACTGGCTGGCAGGTTTTTGATTCAGTATGAGATAAATTTAGAACCAGGCTTTCAAAGGAAGTGTAATTGGCCTTTGGTTTAGGATAGATTAGGAGAGAGGAATGATAAATAGCTGCTACACCACCTCCACGGCCTATGTCTCGTGGCATATGAGTATTTAAATGACTGGGAGGAGTGGCTTCATTTAAACTAACATATTCATCTTGATACAGCCATGTTTCAGTTAAACAGAATAAATCAAAGTTATTTTCTGAGATAAGGTCATTTACTAGTAGAGATTTGGATCTCAGTGATCTAATATTTAATAGAGCACATCTAATGGTTTTATGTTTTGGTGTTTCTAGATTTGAGATTTTAATTTTTTTCAGATTTTTATAATTGATAGCTCTTTTATTTGATTTTATGTTAAAATCATTGTGAAATATGGGTCGGGGGACTGACACCGTCTCCATAAAATAATATTCATCACCATCACAACAGTTGTCATGGCGATGAACACAGCTATCATAATAGCAATGGGAGGGAAACTGTCCTAAGGCAAGCGCAGAGGGGCGTGGAGGACTCCCCCTCTGTAACATGGTCTCATTCATGAGATGTCATAACAGTGACTGTGCCATGTTTTCTGATAGTAGAGATGCTCCCTCCAAAGTAGGATGGATTCCATCTCTTCCTATCAGGTTCGGTTTTCCCCAGAAGGATCTCCAATTATCAATGAAGCCCACCTCGTTTTCTGGACACCACCATCGACACGCCCGGTTGCAGTTCAACCGGGCGCGTCAACTGCACCACAGCAATACGCCGGTAAGAACCTTGGGAGATGCCGATTTAACTGGGCTGGAGCTTCGACCCACTGTTAGCCGACTCGAGAGTCTGCGCTCAACACGGGGCCCCACCAAGCGCGTCAGCTGCACCACAGCAATACGCCGGTATCGGGGATCACAGCCACAAAAATCACCACTAACAGATAAGGAAACAGCAATCCAGGGAGGCTGCCCGCAGACAGACGCCCAAACCACAACAGGTAAGCGGATATATGCTGTAACCTACACACAGAAGTTTCTACAACGGATTGACACACTGCACTCTGACTGAGTGGAGATCAAACAATCACTGAACCCACGCCTGCACAGGTGTTTTATAGGTAACCTGTGGGGCGTGGCCGGGCAAGCCGGAGTGTCTTAAAGAATTATCCATGTACCCTGATGAGCAGGGGGGTCATTCCCCATACATATGAAATATGTATCTGGCTGGAGAGATAGTCTCAAGACGATAAAGAACAGACTAATCACTCATTTGAAGCAGGTCACATGTTGCCAGTGAGTCATGTGACCTCAGTCTGCGTCATCGTGGTGAGGATCATAAGGTGGTTGTTGTGGTAGATGCACATGATTAAGTCGTCTCTGATCTTCTGGAAGCATCATCTGCTGTCCATGAATGACTTTCCATTGTTCTTAAGCTGTGGTGGTTCCATTGGCCCACAGATATATTAATTATTATTATTATTATTGTTGGTAAGTACACATGATGAAGTGCCCTTATGTGAACTGGGTCAGTACTTTCTAAAATGGCCACATTTTCCATAAAGAGGAAAAGCACCTGGTTTACTTCCCTTTGGTTATGAACACTACATCCAACAATAAAACTTCCTCTATTTGATTCTCAATCATAAACCTTGGAACATCAATATTCTCCATCACTCACACAATAGCAACAGCTGAAAGGTCGTTGGTGCAGCATCTCAGGTTGATAGACATCGATACATTACAAATCCCCATGGATTCAGTGTGTGGTTAGTGTTAATATGCCTGTGAAAAAAAGAAGAAATATATTAAAGCAAAAGATGTGAGTAAAATGTATTTATATTATTAATCTTGTCCTATTTATTCATGTGAAGCCATGTGGTGATAACAGCTATAGGTCAGTATTAACAGAAGAATTGCTAAATGTTTAAAGCAATTATAATCAATCATATTTTATTATTCAACTTAACGTCAAATTTTCATGTTTAAAAAAATAAAATAATATATATATATATATATAAACAGCAATATACAAAATCTATACATGGGTTGTTATGTCACATTTAACGTGTAATCTATGGAGAAACGATTGTATCAACGTTTTAAACATACCAGACTTGATTTGGGACAGTGACATCATAGATCCTCTGTTGAATGGACCTTTGTCCTCTTAAGGCTCCTCCCACCTGATCAACTATTCTCAAACGTGCTCACACTCTCCATCGCTGAACTCTAATCTCCCTTGTTCTCAGACGACCAGTAACATATGTCTCTCCTGAACCAGGGTCAGTAATAACTCCAAGCTCATCATTTGAAATGTTGCTAAAACTAGTAAATCCAGCTCTAGTCTGTAGTTGTACAGTGTTTATGGATAAAACTGGACTTATATCTATCCAGATAAATCCTAAATGTGAGTCAACTGAAGAGCAGATATGTTGGACCTGATGGATGAAAAAACAAATGCAATCATTCATAATGTGATACATTACCTTCACTTGTATAATCTAGAAATAATATCAAAAACTAAATTATGATTATACAGTAGTGTCAGTCCCTCTAGGATTTCACATCACATTTCTGTGATCATTGAAGACCTAAAACGCCTGATTTTGGAGCAGCTTTTACAAGAAATACTGTAGCTGAAAAAGTAGCAGCATTTTAAAAATTAACTTTCCTTAAACTGGTTATTATTTCATAACAATACAGAAAAAATCTCAATTCACAACCATTTAACAAGATATAGATAATTACATCACATTTTAATGTTTACAGTGCAAATATTACTTAGAGAATCAGTGGTTGTAATTGTAAAATAAAAATGTTCTATTCCTGTAAGAATGTCCTCATTGGTATCTATATATATATATATATATATGTGTATATATATATATATATATATATACACATATAAAGTCATAGTTTTTAACTTCCGGTCCAGCGGGGGGCGGTAACGAACCAATGGTTGTTTTTCATTTGCAAAAAAAGCAAAGAAGAAGAAAAAGAAGCGGAAGTGAAGCTCGTGGTTGAATAATGCAGGTAAAGAATGAAATGTTTGTGAATGTTTTTATGACTGTAAGGCGTTATATAATATATAATATATAATATATATTGTATGTTGACAGCAGCGGGAGGAGAAGCAGTTAGAAGCCTCGGCGGAGTCGCTCATTTCTCGGGTCGCTCACGTTAAAAACGCGCTGCACAGTTTTATCTACAAACTGGAAAACGAGTGTGAACGGCTGACATGGTGAGTTTAACATGTTATATCTCATTATATATCATCATATTATCATATTATCATTATATATCATTATAAATGATCATAATGTCATTATACACTTTATATGTGTGTGTGTAACCATCCACACACACACACCTGCTTCATCTGATATAAATCAATAATTCTGATTCATGTGAATCACAGATGATGATCAGAGAACAACGACACTGTTGGGCTCAATTACATTTTTCAATTACAATTACGTGTTAGGATATTCATGTTCAATTACAACCCAGTTACGATTATGCTGACCATCATTTTCCCCAATTACAATTAAAATTACTATTATTATTCATCTCCTGAAAGTCAATTACAATTACATTCTCAATAATTATAGTTCAATTACATTAATAACAAATACTGAGCCTTTAATAAAGGCCACGGCTATTGCTTCTCCAAAATAATAACCAACCATAAGCAAGTGTGTGTGTGTGTGTGTGTGTGTGTGTGTGTGTGTGCGCGCGTGTGTGCGTGCGTGCGTGCGTGTGTGTGTGCGCTATGCTTTAGTTTAATTAGTTTTTATTAAAATTTAGTTTTTTCACATTGTTTTTTTTTTTTTAGTTAAACAAGTGATTAATTTGAATTAAAATAATTAAAATGAACAAACATAATTCAAGACTTCACAGATTTGAAATCATCAAATTTAAGACCCTGCAAAAAGCAAGCATACATATTTATATATACATATACATATATATGTACATATATATGTATATATGTATATGTATATAGTATATGTATATATGTGATATGTATATATGTGTATATGTATATGTGTATGTGTATATGTATATGTGTATATACGTATATATGTGTATATATCGTCTATATGTGTATATATGTATATATACATATATATATATAGTATATACATATATATATATATATACGTATATATGTATATGTATATATATGTATATGTCATATATATATATAGGGTTGGGTTTACTGACACACGTTCATGTGCATGTGTGTCATAAAGTAGAGATAGTCTGATACACGTTACATTTAAATAGTCATGTGAAAATAAAAACCAGATGTTTGGTGTTTCTGAACCACTGGTGACAAGGTCACAAATCTACAGTTTATGTCTGAGCATTATTTAAATTAGTCACAGTTATACCGTATACGTGGTCATAATAGGGAGGTTTGATGGTATCAAAATGTTCATACTGCCCAACACTAATATATATCTGTATAACATGTACTTAATAAAACACCAACAAAACTACATAAAGCAACATGTATGTACATATATGTATATATGTACATACATGTTGTCTTTATGGTTTAGATTTCTCTTTCTCCATTTGTCATTTTTTAGTTTTATGTCTTAATCAAACCATTGTGGCCCTAGCGCCCTCTATTGGCCTCCACTGGTTCATACCTGACATACATTTATAATAATAATATACACTAGCAGCACAACTTTAAAGTCTATTCTGACAGGAAACAGTTAAACAGCTGGGTGTATAATGATATACGTGTTTCATATCAGTTAATATCAATAATTATTGATCAGTTTTTTAACCTATTTGAAATAAGGAGCAGAAGAAAAAACTTTCATTTTTTAACATTTAAAAAGAGGACAACAGGAGTACTGTTATTCTAATGTACATAAATCATTTTTTCTGATTGATCCCTGATTATTGAGCATCATCAATAGTTGTGAACATAATGTGATTATGATCTCTGAACATGTTCCAGTGTGTATGAACACAACTCCTGTTTGCTGACTCAGACTTTATGCAATTCATCTGTGATCAAATAGATATAGTTTATGATATAAACACAGCAGATGTTAACTGTGAAAGCGTATCTCAGAGGTCATATTATTATTATTATTATTATTATTATTATTATTATTATTATTATTATTATTATTATTACTGTCATTATTAGATAGAACATGAAAATAATAATGTAATAAGAACAAAAACAACTCAACATGGCTGATTAAAATCATAAAACAGTAAACACATTTATATCACAATAAATGTTTGTGACATTAAACAAAAACCTGCAAAACTAAAGAAGAAAAGCCTGTTTGTTAGCCTGTTTGTTAGCCTGTTTGTTAGCCTGTTTGTTAGCCTGTTTGTTAGCCCGTTTGTTAGCCCGTTGGTTAGCCCGTTGGTTAGCCCGTTGGTTAGCCCGTTGGTTAGCCTGTTGGTTAGCCCGTTGGTTAGCCCGTTGGTTAGCCTGTTGGTTAGCTGTGCTGAGGCTAATCAATAAAAATGTTGAAATTAAAATAATGTTGTTTTAGGCAATAGTGTAATTTTTTTTTCTATCATCTAAAATATAAAGTCAACAAATGTTACAGATGGATAGAATGAAGAGTTTATAGAACCTTTACTGTCCTTTAGAATTAGTTTAGCTTTGATGTTTGTATTAAAGTAATTCAAAGTGTTTTTATTTTGTAGGCCTTCTGTTCTGGACAACTTTGCTCTCCTGTCTGGACAGCTGAACACCATCACAAGTTGCTGAGGAACGAGAAAAACTCCATCGTTCCGGAACCAGGTGATCATCCCTCTGCTGCTGTCCCCGGATAGAGACGACGAGCTAGCGGTGAGCCTAGCATTTGATTAAATCTGATCTAAATATGTTTATTTAGACTCTTCGTATCAGTGCTCACTTCTTCTTCTTTTTCTCAGAAACTAACAGAACAGCGCGTCTCCGTGTTCAGCCACGAGATCGTTCCTGACTACCTCCGAACCAAACCTGACCCAGAGGTTGAGGAGCAGGAGAAGCAGCTGAGTGCAGAGGCTACTCGGATTGGTCCAGAGGTGGCTCAGGTGGGCGTGGCTAAAGGTCCAGTATTATGGTATTTTTCACCCATCTCCATTTGTTCTAAGAACCCATCTACAGTAGATAGTATTTATAGTATTTGAGCATTATTTTTCCAAACCAGAGTTCCTAATCACTGGCTGTTTTGGGGCCTTCATGCATATTCATGAGTGGGCGTGTCATGGGTGAGTGGGCGTGTCTGTATTGGCCTATTTAACCCCTAGTAAAGGGAAACATAGACTTGTTATTAGAGCCTCCTGCTTCGTTCAGACTCTACCTGTGAATGATCCAGACCTTTCTGCTGACAACTCGTTGGGTTTTATCTGAGCACTCTTCTAACCAGGGACGGGGCCTCTTGCCTGGCCACAGGGGCCCCAAAGACGCCCCTGGTTCCATTCATGGGTCTCTGAGTGATGACCTCCAGGAGGCGCAATTCAGACTAGACAAAAACCAGAGCACATATCCAGACTCAGAGGAATAGAACCTGTGTTGTTTGACCAAATGAACACTTTTATGATGCACATATCCACACTTTTCCTCTCATTCCACGTTTGGCTCCATAAAAGGTGCATTAGGCTCCTGAGGACCCATTTTATTTGTTTTATTTTGACTGGTTCATGAGCAGCAAAGATCAAACCATCCATAAAATATAGAATATATTTCACTGATTAACTTTAGTGTTAATGCCCAGTCTTAACCGCGTTTGTTTCACCTGTTGTAGAGGGAGGAGCTACATTCTGATGTAGAGTAGGAGGAGCCAGCTTTGTCAGGAGGAGGAGTCTTTACCTCCTTATGAGTCATAACCAGAGGTGACATGTAGCATATGTAACATATGTTACTGTACTTAAGTAGTTTTTTCTGGTATCTTTGTTTAACTTAAGTATTTATTTTTTTAGTGACTTTTTAACTTTTTTAAACAAACATCTACTTTTACTCCATACATTTTAAAAGTGTCGGTTGTTTGATCTTTTTTCTGTGAAACACGTCTTTTAGTTTTTAAACATGTTAAAAGTCAAAGCTGCTCTGGGTTTAATTTCAACATTTACATGTTTTTCTTAAAACATTTTATTTATAAATGTTATTTATAATGAGTCCTAAATTCTCCAGGCGTTCAAAGGTAACAGATTTAATTTATTTTCTACAAGTTTAAAAAAAACAAGATGTTGAATTTGCTGTTTTAAAAACCTTGTCTTATTATTGAAAGTACATTTGTTTTACTTTTTACTGAAGTACATTTATTAACATGTTCACTTTTACTGAAGGGAAAAACTTTAATACTTTAACTTTTAACAGTCATTTTTTATTCAAATATCTGTACTTGAATACTAGTATTTTTGCCCTCTCTGATGATCATAACTAAGGATGTAACGATTCACTCAACTCCCGATAGGATTCGATTCACGATACTGGGTTCACGATACGATTCTCTCACGATTTATTTTACAAAATGGGACTGTAGACAATTTTTTTTTTTTGGGAAAAAACTTGAAAATTCTGTATTATTTTCCTTTTATATTTCATTGTCAAAAGAATCGATGATAAACTATTCAAAAGAAAGTATTAGCAGACTCCGCCCCATGCCTACACTTGTACACTTGCCCTCTGCTGGTTAAAAAAAGTACTGCGATTCAATTTTCAAAAAATCGATATCAACCGTGATACCTATGAATCGATTTTTAACTGCCTTACGATTAATCGTTACATTCCTAATCATAACTGTTCTGTTTGAAGATGACTTAGAAAGTGAATTATTCCTAATAATGTCCCTTTAACCGATGATGATGTTTAGTTTTATTTCAGGCACACAATGTAAAAGTGTACAGTATGTACAACATAAGACAATCATCCAGAAAACATTGACAGTCAAACACAGAAAAATCACGGTTGCTGTAAAAAGGTTGTGATGAAATAACACAAGCACATACAGTTTATCTCTATACATAACAATTGAAATTCCAGGTAAACCACCTAATTTTCCTTCATTTTTATAACGGTGAAAAATAATTTTTTTTCTTAAATAGTTTCATATTTGAACATTCCTTGAGCTGCTGATGTAAGCGTAGTATAGTTTAACATATTCCTTCTGACTAAATAACTTTTATACATTTTGAGCTCAATCATTGCACGTTGCCCTATATGGAAATCCACCAGATCTTTAATATTTAATCATTTGGACATGACAAAATATATATTTGTATGTTCCCTATAACCTCCCTATGGATGACTGTTGTGTAGTTGTTTCCCACATTTCTGCACAATAAGTCAAATAAGGCCAGACTAGTGAACAATAGAGCATACGTAGCTCTGTTCTAATTATTGATTTATATATATATAATATCAGATTTCCAGTTCACTTTATATATGTATATTCCCTCCATCCAGCTTAATTTCAATTTGCAAAATATTTTGACCATTACCAAACATAATTATTTTTATTATTTTGTGATAATTTGTTTGTATAAAACCATAATTTCATTTTCTCTAACTCTTTATTTCCTGCACTAATAACTGAAGATCACTACCTGAACAAACACATTGGTGTCATCAGCAAACAACACTAATTTCAATATTCACTTATACACTTAAATAAATCATTAATGTAAGGAATCAACAGAGGAAATAACTGGATAAAAAGTGCTTTCACTCAGTAAAATAACTTTTTATCCAGTTATTTCCTCTGAGCTCATATTGCTCTAATTTCCTAGTACAATATTATGATTAATGTTATCGAAGGAATTAATATTCCAATAATATGCATTTTGTTATTTACTGAACCAATATTCAGTCAATGAATGTAATTGATGTTTCCCTTTTTACTGGCATTCATTAAGTGATAAAAAGTTTTTCTAGAATTTCTGAGAATTGTGGATACAGAGAAAATGATCAGTGTTTGTTCTTTAGAACATTTTAAAATCAAATAGTTTCAGTCATTTAAAGTTTTATTCTTACATTTTGAAAGTATTTGAATGATCTCTCTTTCCTCCACCGTAGAAAGGAACATTGAATTTATTTATTTTTTTATTTATTTATTCAGTTTATTTCCGACATGGTTACATTCACTTTTTTTTTTTTTTTTTTTTTTTTTTTACATTTTTGTACATGCCAAAAAGGAGACGAGAGAAGCAGTTTGCTTATCCGGGTCCCGTCCCCTGTTTTACCATTGCAGATTTACATGGGTTTACATGTCTCTCTGGTCAAACATTCTTGATTTCTTCTGAACGTCCATCTGTAGTCAGTGTTGTCCTCTCTATCTTTGTTTGTGTTGCCTTGTTCCCTGCCAGACGTTGTTAGCATTCCTCCAGTTCAAGAATAGTTCCTCTTTCGAAGGTGTTTGGAAGGTTTTTCCCTTTCATCCACAATGTCACCTTGTTTTGTCTCTACATCAAGGGGTAATCCAGCTGTTGTTAGTTCTATTGGCAGTGTTGTATTTTCCACTGTCTGATGATGGGATCAGATCCAACTTGTATAAACACATCACTACATCCCAGTTCACAAGCAAAGTAGTATTTTAATGTAATATATCTTAGTTCATAAGCGTGTTTCTAACTGCTGTTGTTAGTTTTATTGGCAGTGTTGTATTTTCCCACTGTTAGATTTAACTTGTATAAACACATTATTATATCTTAGTTCATAAGCAAGGTAGTAATTTCATTGTATAAAAAAAAAAAACGTGTTTCTACTGCACATATGACAATAAACACTTGAATTTAAATTTAATGTAATCCTTAATCACCCACCACCTAGCAATGAAATGAATAAATGACAGACCTTTTTTACTCTTGGTTTCCACATTTAATTCGGTCTCCGTAAAATAATCACAGTCTGAGTTTTGTTTCCAGTGTTTATATAGATCTGGGTCCATATCCATGATTACCATCAGTAGTGTTGTTGTTTAGGTGGATCCTTCGTATTTTCCCAAATTGTCCATCGTTTTGATGAGAACTGGTTTTCCGTCCTCTTCTTCCAGGATGTAAATCCTGCAGTTTTTTGACCAAGTCTTCATAATCTTTCCTTCTTTTTTTTATTTGGCGTGCTTTCCATGCAATGCTTGCATTTTGTTTCGTCAGGTTTTCATTGATGTACACCTTTGTTCCCTTGAGTTTATTTCCTTGCTTGAGTATTTCTCCTTTGAATTTTATATTCGTGAAGGTTATTTTACAGCTCTGGTATCATTTCTCTTTGGCAGGAGATGGCAGGAGTTGATGTTGTCAGGGTTCAGGACAATGTCCTTCGACTTCAGGAAGTCAATGACCTGTTGTTCAATCGATTTTGTTTCTTCGTAACTCCTGGGTTTTATCTTAGGCCTGTGATGATGACATCTTTCTCTCTTTCCTCTTCTTTGTTCCAGCTGTTCAACCCTCGCGTTCAACAATTTTATCTCTTCAGCATTTCTTCATTCTTTTCTTTCAGTACCTTTGTTTCGCTTGTAGTCTTTCCAGTGAATTTTCCAGCGTCTTTTCCAACGACTTTATCTCGGCAGATAGGTTTGGTAGACCCTCGCGTATCATCTCCTTGACCTCTTCCAAACCCGAATTGGGTTCTGAAGGGCCTCCTGCGGTTTTTTCACCATTTCCTTCCGTCTTGGGCCCAGTTTTTCAGGCTGTTCAGGCTGTTCAGCTGTAGCCAGCTGTAGCCAAGGTCGTTTAAAAATGTATTTCTTTAAAAGCTATAACTATATTTATTATTTACGGGGTCAGGAATATTTGCCAATATTGACAATGATGTATTGAAGGTATTTTCCACCTCTGTCATATTATAATGATCTTTACCTTCCACCATAAATATTCAGGATAGCTTAACTGGCCAGAAGAGATGTTTATTACATATTCAGTATTTTCTAAATTTCCCTCACATCACATTTATTATTTTCTATGAATTTATTGTAGTATTCTTTCTTAAGATATTAGTCACTTTGTTTTTGTATTTCTTGTACTTATTTTCCTCCTCTGTAGTTCTTTGTTTAAAACATTTATCTATAAAAGCGTGTGTGTGTGTGTGTGTGTGTGTGTGTGTGTGTGTGTGTGTGGCAAATATCTCTCCGACGTGATGTGAGTTCAACCTGAAACTTAGTCAACGTGTTCCAAATACCCTGAGTGTGTGCATCTGTTATTTTGGAGGTACTTGGTGTAGCAAAACGGTCAAAACATACATTTTATAATTACGACTCTCTCGGTATTGAGCGCGCTACTTCCGGTTCCGGGTTCATGACGTCACCGTGTCGCAGTTTCTTTGGGTTAAAAAAAAGGTTTTTGTCCCTCTAGAAGTAATTTAAGTTAATATTTCATGGTTATTTAATATTATTCCTGTGATTCCAAACTTCCTTTAATTCTCGGGTCACGGACGTCATTTCCTCCTTCGTCTCCATGACGGTGGGCGGTGCCTGTGCTGACGGTCTTTAGTCGATTATATCACAAACATTCTGATTCTTCAAACAGAGGAATGTAACGTTATTGTGAGCGGATGGTTCACTATGATTATTGTTTGTTCTGTGCAACAGTGAGTGTTTCTTCCTATTTATTCTATGTGCTAAGAAAGATGCTAGCAGCTACAATGTAAACAAACACAACACACACAACGGCTGATGTGTGTGCGTGCACTACATCGGGATGTACATGGTGAACACACACAGAGCCGTTGAGAGAGATCGGTGACTTTGGTGTTGAAAAAACGTTTATTTTTTGTGGTACTTGCGGGATCTCTCTCCTCTCTCTCTCTCTCTCTCTCTCTCTCATCGGCCCTCTCTCTCAGTCGCTCTGGTCTCTCCTTCCCAGTGCTCGCCGCCTCTGTCTGCTCTCTCTCTCTCTCTCCTCTCGCCTCTCTCTCTCGCTCTCTCTCTCTCTCTCTCTCTCTCCTCTTTTTAAATTCTCAACAACCTGATGGATTATGTGCATGACACGCACACGTGTGAGAGAGATAACGCACGGAGGAGATAGAGACACACAGTATTATATTATCTCTATCTAAATCTTACTACTACCCTATATTAGGGTTCCTCTGTCCCAGAATGGGACAGAGGAACCTATTGTTTCGCTTTTATTTCCTATTATTATATCCCCGCCCGCCTTTGATCGCTAATTCGACCCCCTAAAATGTCCGAAAACTCACCGAAATTTGCACGCAACCTCAGGCCTGGCGAAAAATTTGATAATTAGGTGGCGTGAAAAAAAACGGACAGAAACGCAACGCGTAGCGTGCGTTTTAGCCGCCAAAACAAACGATGGAACCACACGACCGCCAGGTCTGACCGATTTGCACGAAAATCGCCACATGTAGTCTTCGCCCCAGAATGAGCAAAAAGTTACATTGTGACCCCGCCCAAAACCAAACAGGAAGTCAGCCATCTTGGGTCAAAGGTCAAAAATGGCGTTTCGCCCTCGAAACGCATCTGCACTATCTAGTCTGAGGGGATTCATCCGATTCGCTTAAAACTTGGCAACACCACATAGGACCCATTGAAGATGAAAAGTTATCGAAAGAATTTTTGTATCTGTCACGGTTTGGTCGTGGCGCCGCCACAAAAATGCAATGCTAATTTTCGTTTACACGCAGAAATGTCCAAATCTCCATAACTCTGACACACAAACTTCCATCAGCTTCAAATTTCACACAAAGGACATGTGCCCAAGCTTGGTCATGACTGCTTTGAAACATTTCCCATCATGCCTTGTGTTTTCGACCGGTGTCATTTAAGGTCACGTACACGGTTAGCATTTACAGGACGCCGTTCTAGGAAAAAGCTTATAACTCTAGAATGCAAAGTTCAAACTGCTTCATATTTGATACACATGATGACCGTACAGCCATTAACAAAACTCGAGAACCAATTTACCCATAATGCCTTGCGTTCTCAGAGGGCGCCACTTCTGTGGTCGTCCAACACGAGCAGCTGTAGCGGACAGACGATATGTCGTGTTGACTTCAAAACACTGTAGGATGAACCTACACAGAGGGGAGCAAATTGCTATGGAAGAAAAAACAGGCTGTGATCAGTGGGAGGGGCCTATAATTACACGGGAGAATCCTTCGCCATCAGCACGCTATAATAGGAAAATGCTTATAACGCTTCAATGCAAAGTTCAAACTGCTTCATATTTGATACACACGATGATTGTCCATCCATAAACAACGCTCGATGACCAAATTACCCATCATGGCCAGTGGGAGGGGCCTATAATTACACAGGAAAATCCCTCGCCATAACTACGCCGTTATACGAAAACGCTTATAACTCTAGAGTGCAAAGTTCAAACTGCTTCATTTTGATACAACATGATGACCGTACAGCCCCAAACAACAAACGATAACCAAAAACACCCACAATGCCTTGCGCTCTCAGAGGGCGCCGCTTCTTGGGCCGTCCTACGCCAGCAGCTCTGGCGGAAAGACGACATGTCGTGTTGACTTCAAAACACTATAGGATGAATCTTATTTAATGGAAGCACATTGCGATGGAAAATAGAGCAGGCTGTGAAAAGTGGGAGGGGCCTATCATGACACAGGAGAATCCTTCGCCATCAGCACGCTGTAATAGGAAAAAGCTTGCAACTCCAGAATGCTAAATTCAAACTGCTTCATATTTGATACACACGATGATTGTCCATCCATGAACAACGCTCGATGACCAAATTACCCATCATGGCCAGTGGGAGGGGCCTATAATGACACAAGAAAATCCCTCGCCATAACTACGCCGTTATACGAAAACGCTTATAACTCTAGAGTGCAAAGTTCAAACTGCTTCATATTTGATACACATGATCACTGTCCAGAGCTAAACAACAAACGATAACCAATTTACCCACAATGCCTTGCGTTCTCAGAGGGCGCCGCTTCTGTGGTCGTCCTACACGAGCAGCTGTAGCGGACAGACGATATGTCGTATTGACTTCAAAACACTGTAGGATGAACCTACACAGAGGGGAGCAAATTGCTATGGAAGAAAAAACAGGCTGTGATCAGTGGGAGGGGCCTATAATGACACGGGAGAATCCTTCGCCATCAGCACGCTATAATAGGAAAATGCTTATAACGCTTCAATGCAAAGTTCAAACTGCTTCATATTTGATACACACGATGATTGTCCATCAATAAACAATGCTCGATGACCAAATTACCCATCATGGCCAGTGGGAGGGGCCTATAATGACACAAGAAAATCCCTCGCCATAACTACGCCGTTATACGAAAACGCTTATAACTCTAGATTGCAAAGTCCAAACTGCTTCATATTTGATACACACGATGATTGTCCATCAATAAACAATGCTCGATGACCAAATTACCCATCAAGGTCAGTGGGAGGGGCCTATAATCACACAGGAAAATTCTTCGCCATAACTACGCCGTTATACGAAAACGCTTACAACTCCAGGCCAATTCCCAAATCCCCAACAGTGGTATACGTGACCGTGGGTTACCGCCCCCGGCCGCTTCATCGGACCCTATGACGCCGCTCGCGGCTTTAATTGTTATTGCTATTCTTATGTTATTCTTTTTTTGTATTATTCTTTTATCTTATAGTTACTGGTGTTCTCATTGTATTATTATTATTGCTATTACCTTATTATTTTATGTTGTTATTGTTTTTATTGTATTATAGTTACTGGATTGTTATTGTTATTGTATAATTTTACTATTGTATTAAAGTTATTGCGATTCTATATATTACCTTATAATTATTTAATATTGTTTATTATTTATATTGTTTTCAGTGCATTATTATTTTGTTATTGCAATTATTACCATTAATATCATTACAACATTACTTTTATTACTATTACTACTTTCACTATTAATATTATATCAACATATTTATTATAATCAGGGCTCTACACAAACCTATCCAGTGGTGGCACTGGTGGGACAAACTTTCTCTGTTTGTCGAGGGGTTGTACAGCATAGACATGTATGCTGATGAATAGTTGACTTAACTGGTTACCGTAGTTACCGTGTCTCTCTTAACAACCTGCGATGGTTGATGTGCAAGAAGCGCGCGCATGTGTGATAGATAACGCACGGAGGAGATGGCTGACACACACACACACACACACACACACACACACACACACACAGTATTTATAATAAAAATATAATAAATGAGTAAAATAAAACTAAAAACTGAACAATATTTATACAGAAAGTACACAAAATGACAGAAATGCATAAAAATTTACAAAAAGGCTCCAAAAACACACAAAATTACTCCAAAAAACATACATTACAGAAAAATACAGCAAACAACAACAAAAATATGAAAATACACAAAACTAAATACAATGCACAAAACTACACCAAAAAAGATACAAAAATACACAAAATGACTCCAGAATCACTAAAATGGCAACAAAAAACAACAATTATACAAAAAATGCACAAAAACACAACAGAAAGATACAAAAATAAACATAATGACTCCAAAAACATACATTACAGAAAAATACATCAAACAAAAAATATAAAAAATTTTTAAAAAACAAAAACATTTATAATGTTCATGTCTCATAGAATTAAACCAGATAAATCACACACTATTTTATTTTACACCATAAATAAACCCTTTATAACACTACAGAGTACAGTATGTACACCTCTATGTACATACAACCTTATAACACATACTCATTGGGTCATAATAGATAACTCTACTTAAGCTCCTCCCACTATATGAATACATACTTCTGACGGGCACTGTACTAGTTTATCATAAAACAAATTCTTCTTTTTACATTTTAAACTCCTTTGTAATCCAGGGATTTAATGGTCAATTTTTATAATATAATTTTAGAAATATTCTATAAACTCATCATAGACATTATGCACATTGCTCTTTTCATTTACATTGTCCCACTTTTGTGCAAATAAATCATTCAGAAAGACATTTAAAGATTCTTCTGAACTTTAAATGTTTAAATAAAAAAAATCTGCATCAGCCTTTAGATATTATATATATTAATCAACCTCTAGTTAAAGTCTGTACAAACAATATTTGTTTTACTTGATTTTGTAATAAATATTTCCTCCATATATTCACTAAATGTTTAACACATGAGTCTGGTTATAAAGATAAATATATAATAATTTAGTGAGAGTCAAACGCTTCTGAAAAACATGAACATATACTGCCTATGTGTATAAAATCATACCAATTCAACTGTAGGAGGATCAGGGTAGTTAATAATGGTTATATGAATGAGAACATTAATTATGATTATTAATATTATAATAACAGATACCTGGGTGCCGCCTCTTAAAAAGAGGAAATATGTCTGTTTTTCTTTAGACTAAACAAAGTATTAAATCAGGGAAGTGGATTTGTACAGTACATCTACACCTAAAATACACAGTTTTAATAAATCAGAGGAATCAATGATTACAGTTTAACCTTTTATTTACATAATTCAATTAGAAACCAGAACAATGATGAAATGCATTTCTAAGCTAATAAAAGTGAGGATTACATGTAGTAAAGTGAATCACTATTATAAACTAATCTAGACTAACTATTGTAAAATCAAAGAATAAAATCATAAAGCGAGCTCATAAAACAGAGGGAAAGACAAACATATACAGTATGTGGTGGATTGTGAGAGAAGCATATGTAACTGGAGTGTAATATTGTAGTTTACAGTGCTGAGTCAGTTCTGCTGGTCCATTGTTCACTGGTCCATACCTTGAGATGTGGTCTAGGTTGGACCTGGAGACGTTCTGGGTTTGCAGGAACAACGTCCATGTAGCAGTATAGCAGCGCTGGGTTGACTTCTGTTTCCTTAAATAGCAGGGTTTCTATTGGCCGATCCACAACCTCTTCTGGGTTGATCGCAGCTGGTTTCAGACTAAGAGGGACCACGGTTTGGTCCACGATTCAGATGTTGGAAGGTCGGCTTTCAGGCACGTTCACTGCGAGCAAGGTTCTTAAAAAGTCTAACTGATGCAACTACAAATAAAAGAAAAATGAAATGAAAGACTGGAAACATGAGGGAACACGTGTGAGCTTGAACGCCTGCGTCCAAAACTAAAGTTTTTTTTTAAAAAGAATCTGAAGACGCCTTTTAGAGGAGGAGTCTTGGTTGATCATTCTGAGATCATATCGATGATTGGTCAATGTCTCTGCTTTCAGCTTGTGGGTGTGTCTCAAGTGTGGGCGTGTAGTGGAATGACATAGACAACAGAGGGAGTTCCTAAACATAGAAAAATTCCTAATAATTAATTCAACATATTTCAAAACATCTTTTCAACATCATATCTTAATATATCATCTATTATGAAACAGTTAGATACCAGACACAGCTGAAAAATAGCATAGTTAGTACTTTATAAACCTGAATGTCTAAATTCATGTTAGGCTTTTTCTTTATCATATGGTTAACTGTAAATACCTTAAACTAAGCTTTGTGATGTTTTCTAGTATTTCAAGCACCTTTTAAATGATTAACATTTTAAAAATAACATTCTGTTGGTTATTGAATTACATGAAGGGTTAGGGTTCGGTCAGAGCATGTAAACATTGACTGATTGTTTCCTTTTGATCGTAATATAACAGAGGTAATAACGGGAACAAAATCTTCTTGGATTCTCCTGTTCCTTTGTTCAGACAGGAAGTGGGAGAAGGTCCCTCTGTGGGGTACGTTTGCATTTCACAGTGTGAGACAGACCTTCTGACTCCATTGACTGGTGAAACTAATGTCTTAGGTCAGAGTTCAACTTAGAGGATTTGATTGCCTACACTTTTAATAAACAAACATATACTGTCTACGTTTATAAAATCATACCCATTCAACTCAAAATGTTCTTTATGATGGTGGTGGTGGTGATGATGATGGTGGTGGTGGTGGTGATGATGATGATGTGACCAACAGAAACAGATCCAGGCCTTAAACAAGCTGTGTTTCAACCTGTTGGAGAAGCTGAACAGCCCCCGAGAAGACAGAGATGGAGAGAGTTCATGTAGGTCTTCCCACTTATTAATAATAATAATATTAATCATAATATCATAATAATCATGTGTTTGTGACCCAGCGATGCGTCAGAACAAGCCGTCCTTTAACCCCGCTGATACCAGTGCGTTGGTTGGAGCTGTAGCGTTTGGTAAGGGTCTGTCTAAGTGTAGACCCCCTGGCCCTGGGGCCCCTGGACATCCAGGACAGGGGCCCCAGATGGGCAGCTGTCCAACCCTACAGCAGGTGACTCTGGGCGGGGCTTCAGCCCAGCAGGGGGGTCTGGGTGGACCAGTGGCCCCTCAGCAGCAGGGACAGCCAGGTAAGAACACACACATGGTACAGCACTATCTCTATAGATATATATATATAGATATATTAGGGCTGTCAACGAATATTCTAAATTCGAATATATATTCGAATAGTAAAAAAATATTAAAATTCGAACGTGAAAATTAATATTCGAATATTACTAAAAACATTATATATATATATATATATTATGGGAAAAATACGCCCGCGGTAGGTTTTTATATAGTTCAATGGGTAGCAGGCGCAGCTGTCTGCTGTGCTAGCGCTGCTTGAGGAGTCAGAGACAGGTCGCAGGAGTCACGTCAGGTCCCGACAGTGCATATGGAAGGTGACAGAAAGTTCAGAGCCCAACTCAACCGCAGCAGTGAAAGTGATTTTAACCCCAACACGTCTAAAAAGCCATGTCTGGAAGTACTTTGGATTTTGGTCGGTAGAAGGTACATTTTGTGGAGCCGCGAGATAAAGTAGTATGCAAGCTATGTAAGATGCAGTTAGCATACCATTCAACCACTAGCAACATGACGTTACATCTCGAAAATGAGCATCCAAAGGAGCTTGGCATGATGTGTGGAACTACATCTAAACAGCCACGTCTTGACACTTATTTTGCACCGCCCACAACAAGAGCATTGTCTGCGACACGACAAGAAGCCATCAGGCGGAAATTAACATCGTTCATTTGTAAGGACATGAGACCGATCAGTGTCGTGGATGGAGCAGGCTTCACGGAGTTTTGTCAAGAAATGGAACCGAGGTACCGCATCCTGAGCCGTGGAACAGTCACCAATAGAGTCGTAGAAGTGTATAACAGCACCTCAGACAAGATAAAGGAACTCTTACCACGGACGGGTGGACATCCCTAGCGACAGCATCCTGTTACAGCAACGGCCCATTGGATTAATGATGACTGGGAAATGCTTCACAATGTGCTAAAAACAAAAGAGCTTTAGCTAAACCACACTGTGAATGTAGGTGAATGCATTCACGAGATCTTGGACTTTTTTGGCAGAGAAAGGGCATCTGTAATTTCATCACAACGGACAATACCACTAATTACGTCAATGCAGTGGAGAGACATCTTCAAACAGTGAATATACCATGTGTGGCGCACACAATAAACTTGGCTGTGGGTAAAGGGCTCGGGGTCAGAGCCATTGAAATCCTGGTTAGTAGGATGAAGTGGTGGCCTCACATTTCAACAAATCTTCCTCCTCCAGCAAAAACAACAACTTTTGGGATTAAAAAATGAGAAGCTGATTAATGACTGTCTGACGTGATGGAACAGCACTTATGAAATGATCTGCCGTGAATCACAGCAGCAAGCAGTGATGTCTGCTGTCATCTTTGAGAAAAAACTGTCAAGAATGGAGTTGATCACAAGCGAATGGTCCCTAATGGAAAAGTTAAGCATAATGTATGAAATGTACAGTAATAGGCTGGAAAAATGCTGTCCTAAGATATATTTTTAAATAGGGAGAATGATGGCCCTAATTTACAGTGTGTACATGTTAATAAGCTGGACAAATGCAAACCTGTCCTATAATATCAACACATTATATTTACTTATTTATTGCAGGAGCAAGAGGCGCTTAAACCCTTTAAAGTGAAGCACTTTCAACTGACAAATATCCAACAGCGTCGGCTGTGCTGCCTTTAATATAATATAAAAGCAACGCCAGACGGACCAGAACCACCGACATTGTCAGAGATGAAGACAAAGATCGCCACAGATCTGGAGAAGCGTTATTGTGAGGAAAAAGGTGCATTTATGCTGCTTAACAAAGCGACTTACCTGGATCCACGCTTTCATTGCCTCGTTCATTTGAAAGAGGAGCAGGTGGTTATTCTGGAGGAGATGAAACCAGTGAATGTGGCCAAAGGCACAGGCAGTGAGGCCGCTAGCGAACAACCCTGTGATCAGCAAACGCAACCCGCTGAGAAAACTGCGTTATCTGCTATGGGGTGTGTCTTCAGAGACACGTATTGCACGAACAGCCCAGACCAGGAGGACATCAGCCTACTGCTTCAAAAAGAGATGTCGATGTATGAACAACAATCTCCAATTCCTGGGCAACAAAATCCTCTCATGTGGTGGAAAACTCTGTGAGATACCCTCACGTCGCTCAGATGGCAAAGAAATATCGTTCCATCCCCGGATCATCAGTGCACTCTGAACGCGTATTTTCCACCACTGGGAATATAGTAAATAAAGAGATCAGCACAGGCCCCTTCAAATGTGGACCGTCTTGTGTTTTTGGTAAATAGCCTGGAGGCCTGATCCTACGCCAGTGATAGCGCAGTTAGCTTTGTTTACTTTTTTATACAAGCACCAAGAATGTAAGTAGCCTTTTTCAGTTTAATAGCACTTTATTTTTTATGAACCTCAGGATATGTTATTTGTTGTCATATTTTATTTCACATTAAATAGAAATATTACTAAAGTGTAGGCTACTGTACTTGAGTGAATAGATATTCATTTACACTAAGATGGCACCGCGGATGGTTGCCTCGGTACTGCGCTCTCTCGTAGTTGTTGCGTTTTTCTTTATTTTTGTAGTTTATTGCTCCCCTTCTCTGGTCTCTTTCACCAGAGAAGAACTAATAAACGTAGGACAGTCCTCTGCTGGTCTTTTTTCACCGGTTCTCATTGAACCAGAAAGTTATGCGGAGATTCTCACCAGAGGAGCAGCAGCTCTCTATGGAATTTGCAGGAGACGCCGCAGACGCAGACGGGGTAAACGAGCAGGCTCGCTCGTCAAACTGAGGCAGCGGTGATTACGCACTGCTCTTCCATCCATTCACCTGGTGAATGTCAGGCTCTCTGGTAAATAAAATGGATGAACTGCTGCTCCTAAACACTAGAAACTCAGACTTTTGCAGATCCACCGCCCTGTGTTTTACTGAAACCTGGCTCAGTGAACTCATCCTGGACAGCTCTCTACATCTACCAGACTTTCAGCTCCTCAGAGCGGACCACGTAAAAGAGCTGTGGGAAGACGAGGGGAGGTGGAATATGCTTTTACATTAACCAAGGTTGGTGTACAGATGTTACAGTGGTGAAACAGACGTGTAGCCCTAATCTGGAGAGTTTTTTTATAAACTGTAAACCGTTTTATTCTCCTCGTTTGTTATGGTCGGTGTTTACATCCCACCTCAGGCTAGTGTAACAGAGGCGTTACAGCACCTGGCTGACCAGATAACAGACGTGGAGAAACAACATCCAGACTCTTTGCTTATCATTCTAGAGGATTTTAACAGAGCAAATCTAACCCATGAACTCCCTAAATACAGACAACATATAAAATGTCCCACCAGGGGGGCTAACACACTGGACCACTGCTACACTGTAATAAAGGATTCATATCACTCTGTTCCCCGTGCAGCTTTGGGGCTCTCTGATCACTGTCTGATTCACCTCATCCTGACCTACAGGCATAAGTTTAAATCTGCTAAACCTGTAGTAAGGACTGTAAAGAGGTGGACAGAGGGGGAGGAGTTACAGGACTGCTTTGACTCCACTGATTGGAGGGTTTTTGAAGCTGCATCAGACCTAGATGAACTGACTGACACTGTGACATCTTACATCTGCTTCTGTGAGGACATGTGTGTGCAGACCAGGACTTTCTGCACATACAACAACAACAAACCCTGGTTCACACCTCAACTCAGGATGCTGAGTCAGGCTAAGGAGGAAGCCTACAGGAGTGGGGACTGGGTCCTGTTTAAGCAGACTAAGTACACACTAACCAAGGAGATCAAAGTAGCCAAGAGGTGCTACACTGAGAAGCTAAAACAAAGCTTCTCAAACAAAGTCCCTTCAGAAGTGTGGACAGGCCTGCGTGAGGTCACTAACTACAGGAAACCCTCCCCCCTACAACCAAACTAGACAGACACAGACTACAAAGGATAATCAGGACTGTAGAAAAGATCATTGGTGTTGATCTGCCCTCCATCCAAGACTTATACCTGTCCAGGGTCAGGAAACGGGCAGGTAGCATCACTGCAGACTCCTCCCCCCCTGCACACAATCTGTTTTAACTCCTCCCCTCCGGCAGATGCTACAGATCACTGTACGCCAAAACTACCCTCCATAAAAACAGTTTCTTCCCTCAGGCTGTCACTGTGATCAACACTAAACAGTCATAGAGAGTCAGACCTGTTTCTGTTACTGTGAAATAACCTGGAACTAAACATCAACCCTGGAACAACCTGTCACTGTGAATGTTCATGGACATAATATTTTCATTTAAATGTTCACCTATTTGCACTACTCATCAATGCACTACTGCACTATTATCTTATCATTATTATTGTATTTTTATTTTATTTCATTATTATTATTATTATTATTATTATTATTACTATTATTATCTTGTTATTTTTTATTTAGTTTGCACATATTAGTCTAACTACTCTTATATTTATGTTTATACTTCTTTTTTCATTTATTTTTCTTTATTTTCTTTATTTTTCTTTATTCTAGTTGATTGTTATTATTTAATGTTATACTACCTGAGAGAGCACAGGTCACCAAAAGAAATTCCTCTTGTGTATTCATTCACCCCTGGCCAATAAAGTTGATTCTGATTCTGATTCTGATTCTGATAAAGTGGGTAGAAAAGTTCCATGTTTACTGCAGCTCGCTCGGAGCGTTTACTTCTAAACTGTAAAAATGTTTGTGAATCCTGCTACATATGGTTATGTACAGAGAGCATGAGGGTGTGGGAAATAATACGTTTAAGGTTGTCAAATGTTTTAGCTTGAATAAAAAACATTGCCACCAGATATATATATTTATTTTTTTGTCAATTTAAAAAAAAAAAAAAGATATTCGAATATTGGGGGCGGGGTTAAGAGGGAATATTCGAACGTCATTTTTGAGCAATTTTGACAGCCCTAATATATGTATATATATATATATATATATATCTACATCTACTGTGGATATAATGAAGTCTACACACCTCTGTTTTAGGTTTTTGTGATGTAAAAATAACACAAAGATAAATAATTTCACAACTTGACCTAGAACCTGTACAATGATATTAAAAACAGTGAAACCTTTAAAATAAGAATAAAAACTTAAAATAACCTGGTTACATAAACACACCATTAAACTAATACTTTGTTACAGAACCTTTGGTTTTTATTCCAACACTCAGTGTTTGTGGGTCATCAGTCTATCAGTGTGGAACATCTTGATGAGGTCATATTTACCCACTCTTCTTTACTAAACTGATCTAAATGTGACAGATAGTGAGGACATCTCCTGTGTACAGCCCTCTTCAGATCACCACACAGATGTTCAGTAGGATTCAGGTCTGGACTCTGGTTGGTCCATTCCAGAACCTCCATCTGATTGTGGTGAAGCCATAGTTTAGTTGATGCTGTGCTTAGGATCATTGTGGTGTTAAAAGATAAAGTTCTTCTTCATCTTCAGCTTTCTAACAGAAGTCTGAAGGTTTTGTACCAACACTGTCTGATATTTAGAACTGTTCATAATTCCCTCCACCCTGACTAAGGCCCCAGTTCTAGCTGAAGAAAAACAGCCCCAAAGCATGATGCTGCCACCACCATGCTTCACTGTAGGTATGGTGTTCTTTTGGTGATGAACAGTGTTGTTTAGGAATTATGGCCAAAAAGTTCCACCTTGGTTCCATCAGACCATAACACATTTTCACACATGTGTTTGGGAGATTTTAAATGTTTTTACAAAATGAAGCTGGGCTTAGATGTTTTTCTTGGTAAGATAAAGCTTCTGTATTGCCACCCTACCCCATAGCCTAGACATATGAAGAAGACAGAAGATTGTTGTCACATGTTCTACAGACAGTACTTGTCAGCCTCCATGACCTCTTTTCTTCTCGTCTAGTCATTAATGTTGGACGAACGTCCTGTTCTTAGTAAAGTCACTGTTGTGTCATATTTTCTCCACTTGATGATGACTGTCTTCACTGTGTTCTATGTTATATTTAATTCATTAGAAAGTCTTTTGTACCTTCACCTGACTGATATCTGTGAACAATGAGATCCTCTGATGCTTTAGAAGTTCTCTGAGGACCATGGATTGTTCTGGAAGATGTAGCTACAAAAATATGAGGAAAAGCTTCTAGAACTTTATTTGTGGTTAATCAGAGACACTTTACATGGTGACAGATGTGTGCTGACTCCATTTAACATGAGTTAGAATGTGATTGGTTCAATCTGAACACAGCCCCGCCCCCAGTTATAAGAGGATGTGAACACTTTAGTGACATCATTCTGTCAGTTTTTATTTTTACTTCACCTCCTTTAAAGGTTTCACTTTGTTTGATCATTGTACAGGTTCTAGGTCACATTAAAGGTGGAAAAAGTTGTGAAATTATTTATCTTGGTGTTATTTTTTTATCACAAAAACCTTGCATTAAAACAGAGGTGTGTAGACTTTATATATTTACTGTATATATGTGCCTATATAAGGCTATGATTAGGGCTGTACACTGTCAGGAATCTGATGATACCATACAATATATTTTCATAATAAAGAATACGATATACAATAATATATCAATAATTATAAGTACAACATTGAATGAAATAGTTTATTTCATTGTTTTTAAACTTGAAGAACCAGTAAATGTCACTAACTGTAATTTAAGTACAAATATAAAGAAAACAAGTGGAATGTTTATTAAACTGTAAAATTATATTTTTCAAAAATGTTTAACTTTTTCTTCTGCAACAGATTCTGATTCTGTTAAGTTCTTAAATTATTTAATAAAAACTAACCACATATATCTATCAAAGTGTCCAGTATGTTTTATTAAAATCAAGATAAAAGTCATAGAGTAGTGATGTCGTTTATTAAGGTCTGATGATGCGTTCACTGACACTTAGTGACTGGGAGTTTACGTTGCTATGCTAATGTTTGGATCAATATGATAATGATGTAGTAAAATATGGTGATATAAATATTGCTGATTGTTTCTTCCACACTTTGTTATTATTGTTATTATTACTATTATTGTTATTGTTGTTGTTATTATTATTATTATTTATATTATTCATATTGTTATTATTGTTGTTGTTATTATTATTATTATTATAGCCACACAGTGGAAGGAGGACATAGGTTTGAACTCTGTCCGTTTGTGTTAAAATGAACAGTTTTTCTCAGAAACTGTTTATGAAACAATAACTAAATTCAATATATAGCTTCAGGATATTAATACCCATATTAATACCTTTTGATAAGTTCCAAAATGAAAAGTTCACAATTATTTTTTCCGGAGTTATGATCCTGTTCCATTTTTCCCACGTCTGTCACTTTCTGTTTAAAACCATTACGTTGTTGGTTTTATTTTTAGCAGCTAGCTTCTGCTTTACTTTGAAGGAAGAATCACAACTTCCTGTTTGTATCTCATCAGCAATATTCATATTTAATATTTCCACAATAAACTGAGGAGAGTGGGATAATCTGGGTTAGATTAATCCTGGTTTAGATTAATTCTGGGTTAGATTTTTGCCATAATAAACCAGCCCTACTTCACACATGCTGATAACGTTGCCATGGTAACAATAACAGTATTGACCAAATAGCAAACAGGATTCACACTTTGTGGTGTTTAATCAAACTGATATTTTTTAGACTCACATTAAACTTTTAATCATGTTTGATGAAGTTTTTATGAATATTTGGTAAAAAATACTTTAACTTTATTTTTTTCTCACCTTCAGGAAAAGTCCCAAGCAGCATAAAGACAAACATCAAGTCTGCATCTATGCATCCATACAACAGATGATACACACACACACACACACACACACATACACACACACACACACACACACACACACACACACACACGCACACAGACATACACGCACACACACACACACACACACACACACACACACACACACACACACAGACATACACACACTAGAGGGCAGTATTGACCCAATAATCACAGTAGATGGTTTTGGAAAATGTTGAAAGGTTTTAAATAATAAATAAAAGTATTTGCTTTATTTCATGTGTGTGTTTGTGATGTGTTCAATGTTAGATTATTATTATAAATGATTATTTTAATAATCTCTGACAACACAAGTTTTCATCTTTGTTCTGTGTTTGCTTAGGGTTGGGCTCAATTACATTTATAATTACGTCTTCAATTACAACCTCATTATGATTACAGTGACCAGTATTTTTTCGATTACAATTAAAATGATAGTTTTTGCCCTCAGTCAATTACAATTACGTTCACAATTACTAAAATGGATCTGATTGTTCATTGTACATTATATAAACACACTCTTTTTGAATAAACATATTTTCATATATACATAAACTCAAAAAAGACTGGGAGGAAATAAACGTATACGTTCCCATATCTGTAATTATCATAATTCATATCAGTGGTTGCTTCCTTTCACAAAACAGTTAACGTTTAAACACACAATTATATATACAAAGGTATATGTTACCAACAATGGTAAATACTTTAGTAGATCACAATCTATTGTCAAGCTCTTCTGTGACGTTAGCCCCTCCCATGGTGGGAGGGGCTGACTGAGCAGCCGCAGACATCCATTGACTCACATTAAATAGAAAGGGTGGGAAGAATAGATTGTTTTACAGTGAGGGTGAGATGTGAGGTTGTAGAATATATTGTGCTTATTATGTTGTGTAATCCAGCCAGTATGGTGACAAGTGTGAAGCTTAGCTATAATGGTGGTGGCTGTGAACAGGGGGAATGAGTGAGTGGTAGTACCTAAAGCAGGTATTTGGGATTAACGTGTCTAAAGTTAAGCCCAGTATGAGTTTTATCCCACATCCCAAGACGTGCCAGTGCATCGTATACCAGTATATGTGCAAAAAAACCGCTAATGCAAACCCAAGAACTGCCCCGGGCTCGCAGATGCAGCCAGGCCAGCAGAAAGAGTGGGGGCCAGGGAGCCCCAGGCCACCCCCCCACGGCCGAGCAACCCCCCAGACGCCCCCAAGATCCTAGGCTGAGAGGCAGCCACCGCCCCCCACACACACATCCGAGGAAGCCCCGAGCACCCAGCGCATCCCGCCACCAACTTCCAGCCGCAAGGCCCCCCACCAGCATCCCACCCCCCCAACCACCCACACCCAAGCACCCAACCCCCGAGGGGAGGGCCCAGAGAGCCCACCGCCCGAGACCCCAGCAGTGGAGCCAAGGCCCAGCAGACAGCCAGAGCCGCGCCAAACGGGCAGCCAGCGGGGGCCCGCCAACGGGCCCAGAGCCAGCAGGGACCAGACCCCAGGCCAGAAGGACCCAGAACGGAAGCAGCACCAAGAGCAGCACCCCCAGGGACGGCGACCACGTCCATAGTCGCCGAGGGCACCAAGGGGATGCTGCAAGTTGACCCGCCGGCCCCCAGGCACACCGACCAAGCACCAAGTGGCCGAATCCGACCTCAAACAGCGAGAACCGCCCCCCAGCAAAGAGCACCATCCTGGTGCGCCAAGCAACCCCGCCCTAACCCCGGTGCAGAGGCCAGCACCCCCTGTGCGCCCACACCGGCGCGGAAGGCCACCCCAGACCCACACGCCGCGAGGCGCGTCCCCAAGGCAACCAGGAGACGAGACGAGCGCCAAGCCCCACCTGTAGGGAAGGGGCACCCCCACGCCACACCAGGCCGGCACTGCCTGGAGAGACCCCGCAAAGAGAGCCCCCAGCAACACACCCCCACGCCCCCCAGAGACCCCCCGCCCCGCCCGACCGCACCCTCCCGATCCCCACATGGCGGCCCAGCTATCAACAGAGGGGCCCGGCCCCCACCCGACAGGCCCAAATGTGTGTTACTGCGTATGTTTAACAGAATGACTGGTATAGATATAGTGGAAACATGTCACCAATCAGACACAAATCAACCATTTTCATCATTATCTATATAATATTTATTCTGATTATTTAAATACAACTTATTCATTGTATTTTTAATTCATTATTATTTTTTCTACGTCTTCCTCAATCTAACGTAGTTAGTGGTGGGGCGGCGCCCTAGCGTCCTCTATTGGCCCGCCTCCACTGCGTGGCCTTAATCCTCTTCTGTAGAAAGTTAACATGACAAACAGATGCAGAACCGGTTGGAACTGGACATTAATCCATGTTGGCATCGTCTCCACAGATGCTTTATTCTGAAAAGCGACACGTGTTGTGTTTTGACCAAATGTGTCAAACGTCTCCAACGCAGAGAAAAACCCACACAAAGCGAGTGGACAGTGTGTGGTTCATGTTTGGCAGAGATAACTTTCTCTTCCTGAGCGTGTCTCCTGGCAAACACTGGAACATTCTCTCATTAAGAACAAGATAAGGTTGATATCGTTACGGCAGCTTCAGGCAAACGCACACAATCAGTTCAACTCCCACTCTCGCACAAACCAAAGCAAACGCCTGAAGTCACTGAAAAACTGAGATGAGTCACACGTTGATCTGAGAAATCAGCCTCACAACGTCTTCTTTATAAGTTAGAGATCAGAAGAATTCATTAAACATCTGTGGGAGGAAGTGAGTCTGAGCCAATTCTAAGTAGAACACACACTGTGCTGGTGGAAAGTCTCACTGAGCATGCTCAGATAGAGATTCTCCTCACTCATCAATATGTTTGATTGGTTGATCACTTTCTGATCCCTTTGGTGCATCCAGTTCATCCTGCAGCAGAAAGTCAAAGAACATGAATCATTGTGTAAATGAAACTCAACAATCTCTCCTGGTGCTTTGATCACATAACAGTCATGTTTAACGTTAAACTGTTGAAAAAACGCTTCTGACAAAATCCCACCTCTTCAGCCCCAACGGACCCACCTGTGGGGGCAGCTCCACTCTCTGTGACTCTCACAGGTGTAAATGTAAAGAATGAATGAAATCACACATTCTCTACCTCTGTAATCCTAAGAAGCTATAGAAGCTAAAACTGTAGCTAACCCACATTCACAGCACACACACACACCAGGACATTATGTTCAAAGAGGGAAAAGTCGACAACTCAGCAAACTGTGGCTGCGTCCTAATAGTCCCTCCTATCTCCTTTCCTATCTCCTTTCCTATTCACTTTTCCATAACCCTGTGGATGATGTCACAGGATTAAGGAAAGGTGTTAGGAAAAGGCCATCACATTGTTTATACAATCAGACACACTTCCACTAGGTGACGTAATAATCTGACGACCACAAAGGTCAGTGACGTCTGTCGTGGGAAAAAACTCCACATTTCCTAAAATAAACTAAAAGCTGATTAACACTTTCCATTGATATGTCATAAATCAAAGGAAAAGAGGTTACCATGGCTACGAGGAACTAAAGATAAACTAAAAGAACATCACATTGAGAATGATTGATCACACTCACCTTCTACTCACTAATATGAATTATCCATCCATCCATCCATCCATCCATCCATCCATCCATCCATTTTCAGACCCGCTTATTCCTGTTTATCAGGGTCGCGAGGTCTGCCGGTGCCAATGTCTGGCTCTCATTGGGCGCTGTGCGGGGGTACACCCTAGACAGGGTGCCTGTTTTATATCAGTTATAATCTGATTATATGTCCAACATATCATAATATATGGGTTTAAGATTACTTATTTAAAGTTGTTCATATTATTGCATTAGTAACTTATATGATCTCTGTTACTTATCGTGAGTTTCCGTAAGCGCTGGGGTGTGTGTTTCCCTTTGTTGTCGTTGCAATGAATTGTGGGTCAGCATTATCTCGTCTCTTTTGATAAAGGATGTATCAGTGTTTCCTAGGCTAAAGGAGGTTAAAAAAGGAAGCATTGAGAATCTTTTCCTGAGCTTAAAGAGAACTTGGACCTTCTTTATCGTGGCCACCACTTAAACACTTCCAGGGGTGAAGGAACAGTGGATAGGAAAGGAGATAGGAAAGGAGATAGGAGGGACTATTCTGACGTAGCCTTCTTCTGCTGTGAGTCACAAAATAAACACAGAGCTCTAAAACAAGAGCCTACGTAAAACGACAGGCCAATGAGCACTAAGCGCTCGTGTGTAAAATGGCTGATCCCTCATTTACCCAGCTCTGATTGGCCAGGGCTAAAGCCACTCCCATAGTGTTTAATATCACCAATTTCTACAGGCTCTGAGCTTTACAACAATGTGTCAATCATTCTGATTGGTCAAAGAATTGCTGAACTAGACACATTTGTAACAGCATCAAAGAGTGGAACCAAAAATAACATTACACTTGACACAGCAGAAACCTGAATAAAAATGGATGTGTGTTTATTAAAAGCAAATATGCAACATCTACACAAGGCAAAGCAAAAGTATTTGTATAGCACATTTCATACATCAGGCAACTCACTCTGCTTTACATGATCAAAATGTGCAACAGAAAATATTCAACTGCTTAAAATCTATAAGAACATTGTTATGACAATTATTATATTCATCATCGTATCATCAAATGTGAGTTTATGTGTACAATTTGTCATATATTAATACACAATGACTGCATTATATTGTTGTGCTTTTGAACAACCCTTCTTTGCTGAGTCATGTTAGAATAGCAGTACAGACAGATTGTATTGTATCCACAGTGCCAGCAACAAACAGTCTCTGCTGAAGGCCTCATACCAAAAACTCACATTCTTTCACATACACACACAGATAAGCTACAAATGAACCTTCAAGGCCAAACTCAAACTCACATGCAGATACACACGCACACACACTATCAAGACAGGTATCAGTGGCGCCAGCCTTCCTCAATACATCCACCTCTTCATCATTCTCCAAAATCTCTACTGTTGGGAGCATCTGACCCCCTCCTATTCCTCTCATCAGGAACTTTCTTCTCTATCTGTATAAAGCTTAAGCTGTGGAACTTTCCCAGTGAGTTGCTGGCCACCTTTCCTCCCTAGAATGGAAGCTTTTTTGTACTCTTTTTCATTTAGTTTATAATAAATTCTTTTTTATAAAATCATCATGCTTTGACTGGACTTCATCATTCAACCAGAGATCATCATGTCTCCAAATGAGGTCAACCGCAAATTTGCCGTGACAACATTAAAGTAGGCAACAAAGTAAAATCAATTAAAATCATCAACAAACACATGACATCATCAACATGACCATAAATCTCTCTCAATCATATGCAGTAGATAAAAATAGTTCCTTTAACTTTGATTTAAAAATGTTCACATGTGATGCTGACTTCAGCTCTGCTGCAGTTTGTTCCACTTCTTTGCAGCATAACAACTAAACACAGCATCACCATGGTTACTGTGAGCTCTGGGCTCCACTATCTGACCTGTGTCCATAGATCTCAGAGACCTGCTGGGTTCATACCTGACTAACATCTCACTGATGTATTCTGGACCAAACCCATTCACACATTTATAACCAGCAGCAGAACTTTACAGTCTCCTCTGAGGCTGACTGGGAGCCAGTGTAATGTGTTCTGACCTCTTTGTTCTGGTTCAGACCTGAGCTGCAGCGTTCTGAACCAGCTGTAGATGTTTGATGAAGACCATTACAATAGTCCAGTCTGCTGGAGGTAAAAGCATGGACCACCTAGTGGTCAAACAATAGACTAACGATCAGTCTGACTGACATATTACAGTGTTACAACCCTGCTGTTGGCCCCGCCCCTGTGTTGGGAGGAAATGCATAAAGGACTGTGACAGCACTCGTCTGCAATTGGTGGCTTCCTCTTCTACTATGCAAATTCTCCTGTGCTGCTCCTTCTTCAGGATTGGTCTTTTTCTTCCTCCACCTGCACTTGGAGCCAATCAACAATCATTCCTCATCAGCCTCCACAGTTAAAAGGATCTCTGGAACATTTGCTCAGGGGGAATCTGACTAGCAGATTGCCCCACTTCAAGTGTTCAGGTGACTTGCCTCTTTCGACAATTATTAGACTAGATTAGAAGGCTCAGTAGGATTCATCTGTGTTGTGAATTAGGTTCTGTTTTGATTGTTTTCTGTACATTTTGAGATCGCTCCCTTTGTTACACTCCCTCTTTGCAGGTGACTCTTTAAGTTTGTCATTGCTCCCTTTGTTAAAACTTTATAATAAATTGTCTTGGTTTACCTTTTTATATCTGCGTTATGTTACTTCTTCCTTCCTAGACAAAAGAGGACGTAACGTAAGTGGGGGCTTGTCCGGGATCTTTCTCTTAAGGGAAGTTCTGGGGAAAAAAAAAAAACAGACAATTTAGAATAAAATTTTTTGTGTATTTGAATCGTTTTGATAGGACGAAATGTCTGACTTTAATTGAAATCAATTTGTGGCAAACCCGTCTCTGGGTCAGATGGAAAATTGTCATAAATATGAACTAAAAGAGATTGCAAGCTCCTTCAGCATCACACACCCCAAACAAATTCTGAAAAGGGAACTTAGAGAGCTGATTGTGGGTAACATGGTGGAGTTTGAGTTGCTGGTGTTACCAGGGCAGCCTGAGTCTGATGGCGCACATGTGGAGGCCAGGAGTGGGTCAGAACTCCATCCAGAGGAGGGATCGGGGGAGGACGGAGGTGAGCAGCCTAAAATGCCGTTCCCTCTCCCCCGTTTGGATCCTCTTGCATCTACAAGTGGCTCCCGTGATGGCCGAGTGAAGGTGCGAATAGCACGACTTCAGATGGAGGCCGAGGAAAAGGCCCAGGTTTGACGTAATCAGTTGGAAGAAGAGAAACTGAAAATCGAGGCTGATAAGGTGGTCAGACTTCGTCAGTTGGAACTGGAGTCCCTTGGGCCCGGCACCGCAACTAGAGGTACACCCTTAGTACCCTTGGGTACTCCACCCCACACCTTTGATGTTAGTAAGCACATAGCATTAGTTCCAACATTTCATGAGGCTGAAGTAGATTGTTACTTCTCTGCATTTGAGCGTATTGCCTTAGCCTTACAATGGCCTCGTGATATTTGGCCATTATTACTACAATGCAAAGTTTCTGGTAAGACCCAAGAGGCCATTGATGCTATGTCATTAGAGGACAGTTTACAATATGATTTAGTTAAGTCGGCTATCCTTCGTACTTACGAACTCGTGCCTGAAGCGTACAGACAAAGATTTAGAAATCACCGGAAGGCGGCAGTTCAAACTCATTCTGAATTTGCCAGAGAAAAGACCGTATTGTTTGATAAATGGAGCAATGCCTGTAAGGTTACAAACTTTGAGTCCCTTCGTGAGTTAATTTTGTTGGAAGAATTTAAAAATGAGTCTATTGTAGTACATATAAACAAACAAAAAGTTCCATCTCTGGCAATGGCTGCTGTGCTCGCAGATGAGTATGTGCTCACGCACAAGTCAACCTTCCGTTCGGGTGCTGGTGAGAGACCACGGAGTAGTATGAATTTTCACAGTAGTAAAAATTGTGTTACCACCCCCAAAGGTGAAGAAAGACAATGTTTTTATTGTCACAAACCAGGAAACCTCATTGCAAATTGTGTAAAGTTAAAGCATAAAGAGCAACTACAGGTCCCTCGAGGGGCCTCACAAACTAAAGGTGTTGGGTTAATTCACCGTCATTCCGTGGTAGAGGTTATGAAGACGGTTGACAAATGTTTACCTTTAATGGTCTTGTGTCAATTCCAGGTGGAACTGCTGATAAACGCCCAGTTTGCATCCTACGAGATACTGCCTGCTCCCAATCGGTAATACAAGAGTCCACATTGTCCTTTTCAGAGAAATCGGCCGCCGGGTATAATGTTGCCCTACAGGGAGTGAAGATGGGTTATGTGCAAAGGCCAGTTCATAATGTACAGGTTCTCTCAGGCTACTCAGTCTTTCCAGTAGCTGTGTGTCCTGAGTTACCCATGGATGGCGTTGATTTCCTGATGGGTAACGATATTGCAGGTGGAAAGGTGATGCCCTCACTAGAGGTAATGAATCCTCCATGTCTTGAGATGCAAAATTCAACATGCTACCTCAAGTGCGTACCATCCAGAAAGAGGCTCTGGAAAGGTGGCATCAGACGTTAAAGTCAATGCTGCGCAAATACTGCCTGGAAACAGAAGCTAAGCCTTTTTTCTTTGCATTTATTTACACTAGCAAGATGCTAATGTATATCTTATTTGTAACTTCAGTTTCACTCGTCTTCTGTAATAAAAGGAGCACGACGCTCAGCTCCCTAGCCTACTGTTGATCTACGTTCACACACAGACTATACACATTTCTGTGTTTAAAACATGATTTATTGTCACTCAGTATCAGACATTTACATTTTTCTGACACCACTACTTCCTACTTCATGTAGGTTATGTTAAAGCTTAGAAAAACCTTGTTTGTTATGGATCTGGGATTTTTGGTGAAAAGCGGGTGGGGCTTAAGAGATCAAACTTTCCTCGAAATATTACATAATGTGTGTTTTTGAGTTTGTTTGTATGGTTTATATCAACTCAAGGCTGAAAAAATCATATTTTCATTAATCAAACATCATGTTGGGACTGAAATCTGTCACTTATTGAATATTGTTGGTTTCTTAAATATTTAATATTTTATGTAAACATAGAAATGTAGAATAGGAACAATAATGTTGAAATTACTCATTTTCCCAACATAAGATCTGTGGAACACTAGAGATCAATCAGAATCAACTTTATTGATCATGTAATGTATGTTATACAAACGAGGAATTGGATTTTGGTGAACTGTATAATAATCATAATGTAAACATTCATTAATAATAATCTACTAGAAAAAATTAAACAGTAGTTAAAGATCTGGAATGTTTAATTTGCATTTTTTCACGTTGTAAATGTGATGATGAGTTTAAATCTAAATAAAATTTGTGACGCTGTGATTAAATAAATTATTGGTTTTAGACTCAGACTTTGTAAAGAAAGCTGAGCTTTTAGCGCCAATGGGATTTAAACCTTTTCAGCTTTTAATACGTGAATAAATGTGACAAAAGCTTTGGTTTGTTGAAGGAAACACAAACATATAGTGTGTGTGTGTAGTGTGTAGTGTGTAGTGTGTGTATAGTGGGTAGTGTGTAGTGTGTGTAGTGTGTATAGTGTGTGTGTAGTGTGTGTATAGTGTGTGTATAGTGTGTGTGTAGTGTGTGTATAGTGTGTGTGTAGTGTGTGTAGTGTGTGTAGTGTGTAGTGTGTGTATAGTGTGTGTAGTGTGTGTATAGTGTGTGTGTAGTGTGTATATAGTGTGTGTATATAGTGTGTGTAGTGTGTAGTGTGTGTATAGTGGGTAGTGTGTAGTGTGTATAGTGTGTGTGTAGTGTGTAGTGTGTGTATAGTGTGTAGTGGGTAGTGTGTAGTGTGTATAGTGTATATATGGTGTGTGTATAGTGTGTATATAGTGTGTGTATAGTGTGTGTGTAGTGTGTGTAGTGTGTGTAGTGTGTAGTGTGTGTATAGTGTGTGTATAGTGTGTGTGTAGTGTGTATATAGTGTGTGTGTAGTGTGTAGTGTGTGTATAGTGTGTAGTGTGTATATAGTGTGTGTAGTGTGTGTATAGTGTGTGTGTATAGTGTGTAGTGTGTATATTGTGTGTGTAGTGTGTGTAGTGTGTGTAGTGTGTGTATGTAGTGTGTATATAGTGTGTGTATAGTGTGTGTATAGTGTGTGTGTAGTGTGTGTGTAGTGTGTGTGTAGTGTGTGTAGTGTGTATAGTGTGTGTGTAGTGTGTGTGTAGTGTGTGTATAGTGTGTGTATGGTGTGTGCATAGTGTGTGTGTAGTGTGTGCATAGTGTGTGTGTAGTGTGTGCATAGTGTGTGTAGTGTGTAGTGTGTATAGTGTGTGTATAGTGTGTGTGTAGTGTGTGTATAGTGTGTGTGTAGTGTGTGCGTAGTGTGTGTATAGTGTGTGTATAGTGTGTGTAGTGTGTGTATAGTGTGTGTGTAGTGTGTGTGTAGTGTGTGTGTAGTGTGTGTAGTGTGTGTGTAGTGTGTGTATAGTGTGTGTAGTGTGTGTGTAGTGTGTGTGTAGTGTGTGTGTAGTGTGTGTGTAGTGCGTGTGTAGTGCGTGTGTAGTGCGTGTGTATAGTGTGTGTGTGTGTATAGTGTGTGTGTAGTGTGTATAGTGTGTGTGTAGTGTGTGTGTGTGTATAGTGTGTGTATAGTGTGTGTATAGTGTGTGTGTAGTGTGTGTAGTGTGTATAGGGAAAAAAACTTGTGGGAACGATGGTGTTTATGAACGAGAACCTGACGAAGCAAGTATCGCATGGAAACTGAAAGAAACGACAACTGAAGAAAGGAGGAAAATTGTGAAAACTTGGACCAGAGGCTGCAGGATCTACATCACACCTCCAGGAGGAGAAAATGGAAAACCCGTTCTAGTCCAAAGGATGGAAGACCTGGAAAAATACGAATGAGGTGCCTAAAAATCAAGAACACTGATAAAAATCATGGATATGGACAGAATCACTAAAAATCATCCACAACATCATCAACATCAACAACTGGAGATTAATCAAGTAGACGAAGTGGACCCAAACAACTTTTCACACTGGAAACAATACACGAACAGCCATTACTACACAGAGAATGACTTCAAAGTGGAAAATAAGAAATTATAAACAATATAACCATGCGCAAATGCAAAGAAAAAAATGCAGACCATTTTATAATAAACAATGTAAAAGAATACAATAAAAACATAATAGCACAAGAACTCAACAGTTTTTTCATAAATACTGGAAAAGACACAGAGAAAGGGATAAATAAACACCCAACACTTAAATGGAACCATTATGACAATGAGCTGAAATAACCCCGCCATTAACACATATAAGTAATATATCATTTAAGAATGGGGTTTTCTCAGAAAAGATGAAAATTGCAAAAATCAGACCGATTTACAAGGGTGGAGAAAAATGTAACTTCACTAATTATCGACCTATATCAATATTACCACAATTATCAAAAATTCTGGAAAAACTGTTTATGACCAGACTTGACAAATTTATAGAAGACAATAATATACTACATGAAGGACAATATGGATTTAGAAAAGGACGTTCAACAGCAATGGCTATAATTGACATCACGGAGAATATAAGAGAAGCATTAGAAAAAAACTATTTGTATTTGGAATTTTTCTGGACCTAAAAAAAGCCTTTGACACAATTAATCATGATATTCTACAAGAAAAACTTCAAAATTACGGAATAAAGTACAACGCCTTAAAATGGATTAAAAGCTATATGACAAATAGGAGATAATATGTTGACTTTGAAGAACACACATCAAAATGCCAAACTATACAATGTGGTGTTCCTCAGGGTTCAATTTTAGGGCCAAAACTGTTCATTCTATACATAAACGACATTTTCAAAGTTACAAATTGTCTCAAACTAACGTTGTTTGCAGACGATACAACATCCTATGATCAGGTAAAGACATTAAAACTCTAATAGAGTCAACAAATGAGGAACTATTAAAAATTCAAACTTGGTTAGATGTAAATAAACTAGCCCTAAACATTGTGTATAGTGTGTGTATAGTGTGTGCATATTGTGTATAGTGTGTGTATATTGTGTGTATAGTGTGTGTATAGTGTGTGTATAGTGTGTGTATAGTGTGTGTATAGTGTGTGTATAGTGTGTATAGTGTGTGCATATTGTGTATAGTGTGTGTATAGTGTGTGCATATTGTGTATAGTGTGTGTATAGTGTGTGTATATTGTGTGTATAGGTGTGTATAGTGTGTTGTGTGTGTATAGTGTGTGTATAGTGTGTTATAGTGTGTGTATAGTGTGTGCATATTGTGTATAGTGTGTGTATAGTGTGTGTATTGTGTTGTATAGGTGTGTATGGTGTGTATATGTGTATAGTGTGTGTATAGTGTGTGTATAGTGTGTGTATAGTGTGTGTGTAGTGTGTGTATAGTGTGTGTATAGTGTGTGTATAGTGTGTGTATATTGTGTATAGTGTGTGTATAGTGTGTGTATAGTGTGTATAGTGTGTGTATAGTGTGTGTGTAGTGTGTGTATAGTGTGTGTATAGTGTGTATAGTGTGTGCATATTGTGTATAGTGTGTGTATAGTGTGTGCATATTGTGTATAGTGTGTGTATAGTGTGTGTATATTGTGTGTATAGTGTGTGTATAGTGTGTGTATAGTGTGTATAGTGTGTGTATAGTGTGTGTATAGTGTGTGTATAGTGTGTATAGTGTGTATAGTGTGTGTATAGTGTGTGTGTAGTGTGTGTATAGTGTGTGTATAGTGTGTGTATATTGTGTATAGTGTGTGTATAGTGTGTGTATAGTGTGTATAGTGTGTGTATAGTGTGTGTGTAGTGTGTGTATAGTGTGTGTATAGTGTGTATAGTGTGTGCATATTGTGTATAGTGTGTGTATAGTGTGTGCATATTGTGTATAGTGTGTGTATATTGTGTGTATAGTGTGTGTATAGTGTGTATAGTGTGTGTATAGTGTGTGTATAGTGTGTGTATAGTGTGTATAGTGTGTATAGTGTGTGTATAGTGTGTGTGTAGTGTGTGTATAGTGTGTGTATAGTGTGTGTATAGTGTGTGTATATTGTGTATAGTGTGTGTATAGTGTGTGTATAGTGTGTATAGTGTGTGTGTGTAGTGTGTAGTGTGTGTATAGTGTGTGTATAGTGTGTGTATAGTGTGTGTATAGTGTGTGTATATGTGTATAGTGTGTGTATAGTGTGTGTGTAGTGTGTGTATAGTGTGTGTATATTGTGTATAGTGTGTGTATATTGTGTATAGTGTGTGTATAGTGTGTGTATATTGTGTATAGTGTGTGTATAGTGTGTGTATAGTGTGTGTATAGTGTGTGTATAGTGTGTGTATAGTGTGTGTATATTGTGTATAGTGTGTGTATAGTGTGTGTATAGTGTGTATAGTGTGTGTATAGTGTGTATAGTGTGTGTAGTGCTACAGGAACAGGGAGGCTCCTCCATGTAATCACACATGATGCTGTTTATATATTTATATATGTCACTTCCACAGTGTGTGTCAGAATAGCTTTGATTCCCTCATGCTTCAGGGAACCTGTTCTACTAATCCACTAGTTAACGCCTAACACCCCCCCCCCCCCCCCACACACACACACACACACACCCCCCCCCAATGCCTTGGGACGCAGCGTGACGTTGGTTTTATCTGCAGCACAGAGATAAGTGTGGACTATATGAGATAAGTATGGATGGTTACGCTCTGAGGGGGTGCACATTAGCCATGGGGGGGTGTATGGTGGAGGTGCATGTCTGACACCAGCAGCCAAACCTTCACTCAGTCACACACACACACACACACACACACACACACACACACCACACACACACACACACACATACACACACACACACACACACAGACACACACACACACACACACACACACACACTCCACACACACACACACCCCCCCCACCCACACACACACACACACCACACACACACACACACACTCATTCTTACAGGTGTTCTAACCCAGACCCTCATGAGCACCAGCTGAACAGTTTATTTCTTTTTACACTATAATTACTTATTTGTTCTATGCTTTCATAGAAATTACACAATAACTGAATCATTTTCAGTAAAAAACTGGAAAAAGTGTAGTTTTCTAAAACTCTTGACCCGTAGTATATTTTGGTTTTCTGATTTCACCATAAAAGAATAGAACAGAGTTTATTACTATTTGTACGAGTTCAAAATGGCTACATTGGACTTATTGAGTTTGTCCCAAACAGAATAAACAAATAAAATATACAGTTCCCTCTGGTTGAGCTGAAATATGATTTAAAAAAGGATAGAAACAATGAGCAGAGTAATTGTTTCCTGATCAGCTTTGATAAAGAAAAACAGAGTAAATATGTATTAAACATGGAGATGGGAATGTATGGTTCTTCTCTCAGTAGGTACACCAGAGTGGTCTCCATCTCTCTCCCTGAGGTTAGAGAGATGGAGAGCGCTCGCGGCTCCGCCTTGGGCGTTACTGACGATATCAAAGGGCTATAGGCTGCAGTTTGCATCTGTCCCTCCCCGTTTTGCCGGTGTGAATCACTCTCAGGCCCACGGAGAGTCGGCCCGTGTGTTACAGGAGGAGATTACATCCCTCTTGCGCAGGGGAGTGATCTCAGTGGTTCCTCCCACTCGGTCTTGGGAGGGGTTTTACTCCAGGTACTTTCTGGTCCCCAAACGAGAAGAGTCCGGGATCCATCCCATCCTGGACCTACGGGCCCCGAACAAGTGCCTCAGACTGGCTCGCCAGTCAAATCTGAGATTTGTGGTGAATGCGGAAAAGAGTGTGTTGTCCCCTACACAGGAAATCATTTTCCTGGTCTGTGCCTGCGCTCAGTACTGTTCACCGCGCGTCTTTCACTGGAGCTAGTGAAGACGTTTGAGGCATGTCTCAGATTGTTTTGGACAAGCACATCTGTTCAGTTCGGACTGTGTCTTCGTTTACTCGGGTTGATGGCTTCAGCAATCCTCGTGATCTGCATTCATCGCCTTCACATGAGAGATTTCCAACTGTGGGTGTCCTCACATGGGCTCAATCCTGTGCGTCATGGCGCACGGAGGGTTTTGGTTACACCAGAGTGCTGCGCAGCTCTGCGCCACTGGCGTGCCCCGGGCTTCCTGACGGACGGGGTGCCTATGGGTATTGGTACATCCAGGAAGGTGGTTTCCACGGACGCCAGCCTGACAGGCTAAGGTGGGACTTACAAGGCTGTGAGGGGTCGCTGGAATGCGGTCCTCCAGCGCACTCACATAAATTCATGTCCTGGTGTGGGCGGACAATACCACGGCGGTGGCGTACATCAACCGTCAGGGCAGGCGTTGGTTACTATCACTGGCAAACAGACTGATCCTGTGGAGTGTTGGGCGTCTGCTCTCGCTGAGAGCGACACGCGTCCCGGGTATGATGAACGTGGGCACTCACCTGTTATCCAGGGGCGCGCCGCTTTGAATGGATGCTGCACCCAGAGATGGTGCGGCAGCTGTGGGCCTATTACGGTCGGGCCAAGGTGGACCTGTTTGCAGGGGAAAAAAATGCGCAGTGCAGTGTTCTTCTCCCTGTGCAGCACGGAGGCTCCCCTCGGCATAGACGCATTGTGAAAGTGTATTTGGCGGCGATCGCCGCCTGTCACGTTGGCTTTGGGGATAAGTCGGCCAGTCAGCACCCGCTGATCTGCCGGTTTATGAAGAGAGCACATAGACTCCTCCCCATGTCCAGACCACTGGTGCCACCGTGGGATCTGGCGGTGGTTTTGGAGGGACTTAAACGTCCTCCTTTCGAACCACTGGAGGAGGCGGGTCTGAAGTTCACCTCTCTTAAGGCTGCCTTGTTACTAGCTCTGGCTTCGGCCAAGAGGGTCAGTGACATCCATACGCTCTCTGTTCATCTGTCGTGCGCTCAGCTTTTCCCAGGTGATGCGTAGATCAACCTCAAACCCAACCGGGCTTTTGTGCCGAAGGTTGTGGGCTCGTGTTCTCCCATTGACCTTTTGGCCTTTTCTGCCTCACAGGGTGAGCAGCGGCCAAATGTGTTTTGTCCAGTTTGTGCGATCGGCATGGATATGATGAGGGGCCTCAGGTTGAGCAATCAGCTGTTTGTTTTCTGGACCAATTCCCTCAAGGGGAAGCCTGTTACTAAGCAACGCCTGTCACACAGGGTGGTGGAGGCTATTGTTTTGACTTACTCGTGTCAGGGTCTGCAGATGCCTACTGGTCTGCGTGCACACTCAACTCGGGGTCTTGCCACATCCTGGGCTTTGTTCAGGGGAGTGTCTGTCCAAGACATCTGTGCGGCGGTGAGTTAGACCTCGCCCCTCACGTTTGTCTGCTTTTACATGCTGGACGTTTCCACCCCGTGCATGGCACAGGCGGTTTTACCATCCTGATCAGACTTCTGCCCTGGAGGCTGGTACCGCTTTATAAGCATGTCTGCACTACGGGATTCCATATCCCATAGTGAGACGTCTCACAAAATATAATGAAATAAAACTTTAGGTTATGTATATCACCCTGGTTCTATAAGTAATATGAGTGAGGTGTCTCTCCAGACTACCGTTCTTGCTCAAACGAGGAGAAGAGGTGCTTATTTTGAATGGTTCACACCTGTCCGCGTCCTCCTTTTATAGGAGGTGGGTCTCCCCCTAGCGGATAAATGCTTCTGAGGAATGCAGACAGAGGTTGCATCCCATAGTGAGACTTTTCACTCATATTACTCATAGAACCAGGGTTATATACTGTACATAACCTAAAGTTATAAATATTGAAACATCTTCAAATGATTTTTCTCATTCCAGCTGCAGCACTTGATTGTCTAAGGTGAAGTGATTCATGTTCAGCTGAAACTACAGGTACATGTACGACAGAAACTACTGTATGTGTAACTGCCACCATCACAGGTTGGAATAGTTTAATCTCTAATGCATAATGTCTTGAATACAAGATAAACTCTTTCTTTAATTAACATAGTCATCTTTATTTGGTCATTGCAGACACAGCACATGGTTCATCTGACCTTCTACGATTCTACAAACGTGTGCGTCATCAGCTTTTTATTCTGAAAAAATGTTTAAAGTATTCCTGCATCAGACCAAAGGCATGAAAGGACTTACTTTGGAACAACATTTTCCCGACAAACTAAGTTTTTATAATTCAGCCAAATGTATTATTAAAGGTAGAGCTACGTCAGATCTGACTGAACAAGACATTTTTAGACTCAAAAAGCAGATGATTAAAAATAGAAAACAGCTTAATTTATAGTTTATGATGAGGATTTTTGTTGTTTTTCTCTCCTTTTTATTTGGTTCAGGTTTTATTCTTTTATCCTCCTCTTTTCTTATGAATTATTTTAGGGTGGGGTCATTAAACATAAATAGGGTGAGACAGGAGAAAAAAGGGCACTAGTGTTCGACACAACATGGAGGAAAACATTGATGTATTGTTTATGCAGGAAACACATAGTGATGACTGTAAAGAGAGAGACTGGGTTAAAGAAAGGGAAGAGGAGGTGATCCTGACCCACAAGGTTTCATTTTCTCCAGGACTTTTATTCCCACAAATGTAGAGGTTGAACATGTGGTAAAGGGCAGGTGTCTATTGGTTAAAGCCCAATGTGACACACACACACACACACTGGTCTTTGTTAATATTTATGCTCCAACAAACGGTTCAGAGAGGAAGAGCTTTTTAGAAATAGTTAAAGCGAGGTTGGATCGCTGTGGCCTGGAGGAGTTTTTATTCTTGGGTGGATTTTAACTGTACTGAATTTGAGTTTTTAGATCGTAATCATGCAGAGCCACACACGGCTTCCCAGCGCGTTCTGAGACAGCTGATCAGCACACATGGCCTCGTGGATGTGTGGAGGAGGGTACACGCAGACTGTAGACAATATACTTGGTCCCACCTGACAGAAAACAGGATATCATCAGCCAGGCTTGATCGTTTTTACTGTTTTAAACACCATTTTAATGTTTTTAAGCGCTGTGACATAGTGCCAGCTGGTTTTACTGATCATTGGTTGGTTTTGTGTCACGTTGCTATAAAAAACATTCTACCATGGAGTGTGTACTGGCATTTTAACTCATTTGACTTTTGATATAGGTTTTAGTGAGATTTTTAGTTTTTTCTGGAACACCTTTAGACGTAGGAAAGCTGAGTTTAAATGTCTTAGGCAGTGGTGGGACTATGGCAAAACGCAGATTAAACTCTTGTGCCAGCAGCAAACACTCAATGCCACACGTGACCCCTGTAGGTCTATAAAGGACCTGGAGACTGAGATTGTGGAGTTAGAAACTAGTTCTTCCTCTGGAAATCAGAGGGCATTGAAACCCTCAAATGTAAAAAAAAATGGCTTTAGCCAACCTGCTGGATAATAGGACACATGGTGCACTGGTTCAGTCCAGGGTTCAGAACATCACTGAGATGGATGCTCCCTCTAGCTTCTTCTTTAGCTTGGAGAAAAGCATGGGCAGAGAAAAGTAATTCATTCTTTGCTCTCAGACACAGGGGAGGAGCTGGTAGAACCTGCCCACATACGAAAGCGAGCTGTGGAGTTTTACTCGTCACTTTACACCAGTGAGTGCAATGAGAGTGACCCAGTAGTTGAGGAGTTCTGTGGTGTGCTACCTCAAGTCTCTGCAGAGACTAACTCGCTGCTGAGCCGACCTCTACAAATGAGGAGCTCGCTGATGCACTGCAGAGTATGCAGGGACGGGGGGCCCCTGGCATCGACGGCCTGACGGTTGAGTTTTTTAAGGCCTTCTGGGTCTTATTAGCTCCCGACATGTTGGCTGTGTTTAATGAGAGTCTGGCCTCAGGCTCACTACCACTTTCCAGTCGCAGAGCTGTAGTTACCCTTCTGCCAAAAAAAGGTCATCTCCAAGAAATAAAGAACTGGCGCCCTGTGTCCCTCCTATGCGCGGATTATAAAATCTTGTCCAAGGCATTGGCAAACCGGTTGAGGAAAGCTATGGAGCAGGTCATCCACAGGGACCAGTCCTACTGTGTTCCCGGCAGGTACATGGTGGACAATGTCTACCTAATTCGAGATGTTTTGGAGGTGTCCAGCTCATCTGGTATAGATACTGGTCTTGTTTCATTGGATCAGGAAAAGGCGTTTGACTGTGTTGAACGCAGCTTTCATTGCCAAGATCAGGGCGTTGTACTGTGGCATTGAGAGTATACTGAAGTTTAATGGCAGTCTGTGCACCTTTCAGGATGCATAGGGGTATTAGGCAGGGCTGTGTTCTGTCTGGGATGCTCTATGCACTCTCCATAAAACCCCTCCTCTGTCAAATTTGTATGAACATCGACGGTTTGGTTTTACTTGGCTCCAGGAGGAACATTGTTTTATCACCTTATGCAGATGATGTCATTGTATTTATAAAAAATCAAAAAGAAGTGAACATTTTATTGAGCTTAACTAATTTATTTAACACTCTGTCTTCAGCACGTGTGAATTGGGATAAAAGTGAAGCCCGTGCTGTCGGTAGATGGCGTGGCGGTCTCCTAGTGCTTCCTGGGAGCCTATCGTGGAGGACTGATGGCCTCATGTATCTTGGTGTCTTCCTTGGTAACGGGACGATGACGAGGAGGAACTGGGAGGGCGTCACTGAAAAAGTGGTAGGGAAGCTTCTGAAATGGAAACGGTTGCTGTCATACATGTCATACAGAGGCAGAACCTTAGTTGTGAACACTTTAGCAGCCTCACTTCTCTGGCATCGTTTGGCCGTATGGACCCTCCATCAGGTCTTTTAGCTCAACTCCAGACGAAACGCGTACATTTTTTCTGGGATGGTTTACATTGGGTGCCGCAGGGTGTGTTGTTTTTACCTAAAGAGGAGGGGGGACAGGGCCTCGTCCACTTGGCCAGTAGAACAGCTACCTTTAGATTACAGTTCATCCAAAGGTTGAGAGATCCTTTCCCTGAAATCAGTCCATGTCTCGGTGAGCTGACCGAACCCCTTTTAAAAGACTTTTAAAACACACTGACCTACACACTGCTGGTAAGACTTTTCTCTGTGTAAAGGCCATAAATAAAAAATGGCTGTGTGACAGAGCACTCACTGTATGGACTGATAAACTTGGAGGAGATGGACAGGGTCCACAGTGGAGGGTGTTCTACAAACTCCCCCTCAGGAAGAGAACAGCCGACCTTCAGTGGAGAATTCTACATGGTTCAATTACTACTGGTGCTTTTGTTTCTGTTCTTAACCCTGCTGTGTCCAACCTGTGTCTCTTCTGTCCATGTGTTCAGTGAGTGTAAGAGACTTACAGTGTTCTTCACCCTCTTAACAGAGATTTTTGGTTTGTTTGGAGAAACTTTTAGTGAAAAGAGTTTCATTTATGGTGTCGTTTATAGGAAAAGTCATCATGAAAAAGGGAAGCTGTTAAACTTTGTTTCTGGTGAATCTAAACTAGCGGTTTATGTAACACGTAAAAACAAAGTGGAAGGTGAACCAGCTCAGGAAGCAGTCATGGTACTCTACTGTAATATCAGGTGCTGACTGAGACTAGAATTCACTTTTTATAAGTTTACAAACAGTTTTGATGATTTTTAGAACATTTGGTGCTATGATGATATACTCTGCACTGTAATCAGAGACAAACTGAAGTTTTCTAATGTTCTGTTACACTAAATGTCTCACTAATGTAGTTTTAGTTTTATTTATTTTTCTACTTTATTTTTTCAATATTTATTTATTCCTTTGTCGAGGTCAGTAAACGTGAATATATGAAAATGATGTAATTGTAAATAAAGTGTGTTTGTAAAAATCAAAAATCATCTTCTTCGTCTTCTTTCTACAAAGTTCTCATAATGTTTTACAGTATCTAAGGTTATTCTGTAGCTACTGTATTTACAGGTGTGTGTGTGTGTCTGAATATGTGACATTACTCAGTGTTTTTTAAACACACACACACACACACACACACACACACACACACACACACACACACACACACACACACAGTTAGAAGCAGTGATCTTATTAATAATTATATCTCATTCACTCTGTTGATATAAAGTTATTCCAGAGATGGTTATTGTTTTAATAGTTTATATTATTAATATTACACATATTCAGACTGGGGGAGGGGCCAGGCTCATCTCAGCACTTTTAAAAACCAATGGGAGCAGTGAAGCAGCAGTGAAGCAAGGCAGTCTTCTCACTTCCACACAGGTGTCCCCTGCAGAGGGAGGATTAGGATTCTACCCAAGGATTAATAATATATCTGATCACTTTATTAAAGCTACTTTGTTTACACACAAGCTTTTAACTTTAGATTATGTATTTACTTTATTGTTGTTTCTTTCTTTTTCTGACTTGTGTAGTTGTTTTAACAACTGTAAAGTGTTTTTGAAAAGCGTTTATGAATGAAATGTATTATTAGTGATATTTCTGTGTGAAAAGGACAATATGAGTTCTGACTTTATTTATTTTATTTATTTATTCAGTTTATTTCCAACATGGCTGCATTCACAGAAGTTTTGTCATTTTTTTTCCTTTTTTTTTTTTGTACATGTCGAAAAAGGAGACGAGAGAAGCAGTTTGCTTATCTAAGTCCCGCCCCCTGTTTTGAACACAGAATATTTACATCAAAGCTTGTCTCTCTGGTCAAACATTCTTAGGTTGTTCTGAGCACAATTTCATTTCGTTTTTTTTTTTTGTCCTTTTTTATGTAGGATTCATTCTTCTTTTGAACTTCTTTGTTATCTTCAGGAAGTTTTCTTAGCATATGAAGGATTAGAAAGTCACATACCCCATCATTAGCAGGTCATTGATCATGACCCCTAACAGGTAGAGGTCCTCCTCATCTTCCACTGAGAGGATTGAGAGGCACAGCATTTGGGTTTTTCCCTTTCCATCCATGACGTAACCACTCGGGAATGTCTCTTTTGGACACGCTGGTTCATCTTGTTGTGATCTTCTGTTCGTGAAGATTAAGTCGATTGTGTTCATTGACCAGTTGATAAATTCCATCTCATTGATGTGTTGATCTCGTATTCGTGTAAGAATGTGTTCCGAGTTTTTTCTTTATATCTAGTCAAGTTTGCAGCTTGTTTTGTCTCTACATCAAGGTTATTCCAGCTGGTAATAGCTCTATTTACAGTGTTGTGTTTTCCAATGTTAGATTTAACCCTTTCTTGTATAAACACATTATTATGTCTTAGTTCATAAGCAGTTTGTTTGTATGTGAAACGTTTTTGTATTTGATATGGGAGTGTTTTAAGAGAGGCCCTAAATGCTAGAATGTGTGTGTTATAGTGTATTATTTCTTGCAGTTTTAAGTATTTTGGCCTTTTCAAATAGTTCATTTGTGTGTGTGTTGTGTGGTGCTTTATATAAAATCCTAATTGCTTTTTTTTTAAGTTTAAATAAAGGTTTAAGATACGTTTTGTAGGTGTTTCCCCAGATTTCTGAGCAGTAATTTAAATGTGACCCAACAAGGGAAGAATAGATTGTCTTCAGTGATGTGGTTTGTAGTATTTGTTGTCATTTCCATAGGATGAAGCTGCTTTTAGCAACTTTGTTTTTAACTACTTGTATGTGTTTTTTCCAGGTCAGTTTCTCATCTATCCACACTCCTAGTGCTCTATATTCTTTTACTTGTTCTATTATATCCATGTCTAGTTTCAGTCTAATGTTTTCTGTTATTTTTTTATTTCCAAAGCTGATGAATTTTGTTTTGCTGACGTTTGAAAAGATTAATTAATGAGATTCACTGACCAGGTCATGATTATTTTTATTAACATATTATTTTAATGACATTTACAGGTTGAACTGGAGTAACTTTAACGTTAGCATCAGATGAGCATTCACTTCCAGGTCACATACTTTATCCAATCAGTGACGAGAAAACCAATAAACGTGTTCGTTTTCTGTTCTGAAGCAAAAGAGCTTGAATTTGAAAAACAAGGCGTTTTCTGTTTTTTTTCATTTTGGTTTTAAAAACAAATATCAAATAATGAATGTTTTTTTTTAGTTTTTCACGTTTTGTTACATAATGAAAGACACAGATTCTGGTGGACTTGGTTGCATTTTAATTTGGTCGTTCCACTTTCACACATTCTATTTCTCAACAACAACGTTACGCAGGCAAAACGTTCGGACGCCTATTGGACAGAAAACTGCATTTTTCAAAGGAAATCCTCAAACAAACCCCAGAAATGTCATTAATAATGATTCAAAATGACCCATAAACACAATGAGTGGAAATGTTTGTGACGTTTATGTTTGTGTGCTGACTAAGCAGGTCTGAAAATGGATGGATGGATGGATAGATCATCCATCCATCCATCCATCCATCCATCCATCCATCCATCCATCCATCAGGATACAATTAAATATCAAAGGAGGAGGAGACAGGAATAAAAGGTAAGTCAGTAAAATAAATGATATACTTCATGTTTAGATGATGATGATGATGATGATGATGATGGGAGGTTATAGTAATAATAATAATAATAGTAATAACAATAATAATTACAAAAACAAAGAGAAATACATGGAAACAATGATAAAAACCATAAATAAATAAAACTAAATATAAATAATATAATTATAAATATAAGTCTATGAGTGGTGTTTATTAGTCTATTAATGTCTATTAGTTTATTAGTCTGATAATACGTTTTTCCATTGTAGGATATTAATATGAATTCATTTCCAGTTTATGGTACAGTTTGTTTTGCTACAGTGGATTAATAGATACGTTTTATTTCTACATATCCTGAATGTCATCTTCTTTAAGTATAAATGATGTGACGTCATAATAAGGTCTTTATCATTAAAAATCACACTTTGTAGCAACTTCTTAAAGGTGCAGTCCGTAACTCTTATAAAATTGACTTTTTGTCATATTTTCTATTTGCTTAACATTAAATTAATAGTTTATGTGAAAAAAACCGGCTCATTGAGTCCAGTCTATAGTTTATGGTCTGGAAGATTAGAAGATGGAATTATTGACTTTTCTGCTTGAAATATAATTACTGCTGTTTGATTTACATAATGATTGATTTGTAATTGTTACATTAGAACTCTGTGGTGCATGTGTTTGTCCATGTGTGCACAGCAGCTTCTGTGTGGGCTGTTGTAAGTAACATTGCGTTGTTGCTGCTGCTACTGAGGTGTGTGCACATAGAGAGAGAGAAGTGTTGCAGTAATATGCTTTTAACAGAGCATTTTATATTACTGTGATGTTGCTGTCTGGCTAACGTTAGCTTGTTAGCTCCTCTGAGAGAGGGACTTTGGAAAGTTTGGAGGCAGGGCAAGAGAGCAGCAGAGAGGGAGGGTTCTGAAAGTTACGAACTGCACCTTTAATGAATGACGTTTATAAATGTGAGGTTAGTGGTAATGTTCTGTAGTGAGTTTTACTTAATAAATCATAATAAAAACACAAAACAAAAGCAGAAGTCAAAAAGACAACAGAAATGGTTTATTGTGGAGATTCAAAGCCTAGATCTATGAGTACAGAAAAGATGATTTGATACATTTTATACATAATAAGTCCTCGTTTTAAAAAAGCTAACA